>NW_018021136.1:60507-69269 GCF_002006095.1 Pseudomyrmex gracilis
TCTAGTATATATAGATATACTTTCCCTGGTTAAACGTGAAACTGGGAAGTAGCCGAAAAACTTAGTTTCCGTAAAGACTAAAAGTCACACACACAGACACAGTACGTACGTTAATATTCTACGACTTATGAGATATAGCGGTTTTTAACAATTGTGAACATTTCGAGAACCAGAAGAGATATTCGGAAACGGACCACGTAGGTACCTTCACTTTGAGTTCGAGAATTTTACGCGACATAGTGAAAGTAAACAATTCGATTATCTCGGAAACGGTGATAGTTAGAGAAAAATGGTTTTCAGATTCTTGTTTCTATTACTTAGTTGCAAAATACCATGTTTTTAAAAGTTAATAATTTTAATTATTTAAACAACTGTTAATAACAAATTCTGGGGACCTGAAACCACACTGGTATTTTGCAGTTTNTCACGCTGATTCCAACGGTGAAAACTGTTTTTTTCTATCTCTTGTGGTTTTTGTTATATTAACTTTGCAACTTAAGTAACATCATGTGGTTTGGACTTAAGCTGAGTGAAGCATGGCTAACGGTAATAGGAACACGACGGTAACTCGTGCGGGTCGATAACTTGCTTGGAAGCATTACTTTTAGCAACTGTTCACTTACCGACCGTGGTAAATGTTTAAGTATAGTAAAATGGTGGTACTGGTAACAGTACCGACCTTGGTACTTGAGAAAAACGGTAACTACTAGTACAACCGGTTACCGGCATGAGGTACCTCTTAACCTTGTGTCCTACGACTTACTTCACTGTACGCACACTTACCTTACACTTCTAGTCTATGGTCAGCACATAAGGTAGTGTTTCAAAGAAACTTCCTCTCGACCAATCAGATTGTTTTTGTCGTTTTTAAACGGGTTTCCGAAGAGACTTCTGTAAGAGACTTACGGGACAGTACTTGCAAGGTTTCAGAGAGTTAGAAAACGCAACAAAACTATCGACTAATCAAATTCTTCTATCTTTTTCAGTGGTTTAAAACACGAACTTCAAGAAAGGGCTAATTCGGCGTAGTCGCTGCGTGCCTTGTCGACCCGTACGACCAGTTTTTGCACTTCGGCCAATCAGGTTGTTTGTCACCAGGCGATCAGCCAATCAGACGTTTTCACTGACTTTGACTGGTTTTCTGGACGAACTTTAAAGAAAGAAACAGTGGACGTGTCTCGTGGGAGTCGAGAGACTCAAAACTGACAGAAAACCGTTTCGACCAATCAGGTGACTTTACGAGTTTTTAACCAACTTCCCGGCTGGACCTTAGGAAAAGAACTACGGAAAACGACTTGCAAGGGCCCGGCGAGTCGGAATCCACATCAAAACAACTGATTAATCAGATTGCGAGTTACTAGGGAACTGACCAATCAGAGCTTGGGGCGGTGAAAAACGGCTTAATACTACGCGTAGAGAACTGTGAGTTTGTACACACGTTAAAACAGTCGCACGGACCTAGCTCACACAAGATTACGTAAAAACGTAACTTTAAGAAAAGTGTCGCTACTAGCTCGACACAACTATATAGCAGTTTGTGACTATAATACAACGGTTGTCGCCGTAGTTTAACGTCATTGCGGACGATGAGGAAAAAAATGTTGGGACGTGACAGCGTATTAATTTCTCTCGTGCTCTCGTCGCGATTGACAGATTTAGATCAATGTTTCCGCGTTGTACGTTTTGTCGGTTACAACGCCACGCGCCGCGTCGTACGTTTTGCTAATTGGAACACTACGCGTCGCGTTGTATTGCGATTCAACAATGTTTTTTGTACATGTTAACGCAGCGCGTTAAACGGTATGATTCAACGTAGGGTACGTTGTCGCACGTCTCGTCGATTCTGTGCAAATTGTTGCGCGAGTCATTGGTAGTAGGACCACGCATCGTCGAGCGTTCAAGCAATCTGTCGGTTCTGTGCAAAATGTTGAATTAGGAACAGTAGCGAACAAAACTGAACCAAGCGCGCTGTCGAAGCCACATTGTTTACATCACGTGTGCGATGTTGTGCAAAGTGTTTGTTATTTACTTATTCTACCGCCACCGTTTAAAGCAAAGGCGACACTTTTCTTTTTAACCACAATTTTTGTGATACGCGCTATTGCTTTATCGCGGAACCAGTGCGCGATAAGTGGACAACGTTGGACAAGTACGAACCAAAAGTTTGCACGTACCATTGCGTTTTGTTTCTTTTGAACAACTACGTCGTCGAGTTGTTCAAGCACTGTCGCGGAATTGTATTGCGCACAGCAACAGTTCATCTAACGCGACCATGTGGAATTCGTAGCACAACACAGGCATGTTTATCGTCACAGGAATCTTCACCTTTGCGTATTCGATTAGTTGCATGACTGAGTGCTCCGTCAACTACTGAACTTTCTTTGATCAAATTGTACATTCGCGCAACCGTTTGTCGAGTAAACGTTTCGTGCACATTTTCATACTGTACACGGTCTGAAAATTGTTGGAGCAATTGCGGTGGCGACGATTTTAATTCCTTGCGCATCGCCGTTACCATGAAACTCGATGTCCACTAGAACGAATGGTTTCGCTAAGAGTCCGTCGTCGTTGTCGCTAACAATTGTAAGTGTCAATTACAACCGTCGTTACCTCGCGTATCAAATTTGTTCCAAAACGACGAAAGTATGTTCGGAATGCGAGTCGCTTGTATTCTTTTTTTTGCGGACACGCGGTTGCGCAACGAACGTATTGGTAAATTTTGTTCGGGTGATTTTGATCCACCAAATCGACACTAACGATCGTTTGCGGTCGCTGCAAAGGCGCGACAAGTTTCGCGAGTAAGTGCTTTTTACAGTAGCAATATTTTGATGTATTTCCACAAATGCACGTTGTGATACGTCCTGGTCAGTCGAGGCTACTAGAAATAAAAAGGGAAATTAGTTCTTGGACCATCTAATGAGTGTTACCGCTAATTTTGTGTAAAAACCCAAAATCGCTCGCAAGAAAGGAATCACTCACGAAGAAATAGGAGGAACTTAACACAATGACGGTGTTATACAAAATTTCTAGAGAAAATAAACACTGTATAGTCGTTACGATTGCGTGTTCCGATCGAGTGACATTCACTTAGACACCGTTCAATTGAACACGTTGCAATTAGACACGTTGCAAATAGACACAGAATTTTAGACACGGTTCAATTAGACACGGTGCATTTGGACACGCAAGAAACTGCGCACCGTTTATTTAGACACCGTTTTAATGCGCACTGTTCATTTGTACATAAAAATATGCGCATCGTTCAATTAGACACCGATCACTTTCGCACCGTTCGTTTGTACACAGAAAGATGCGCACCGTTCAATTAGACACTGTAATAATGCGCACAGTAATAATGCGCACCGTAATAATGCACACCGTAATAGTGCGCACCGTAATAGTGCGCACCGTAATAATGCGTACCGTAATAATGCACACCGTAATAATGCGCAACGTAATACTGCGCACCGTAATAATGCGCACCGTTCACTTGGACACAGTTCATTTAGACACCGTTTATTTGGACACAAAGGGACTTCTTAATACAGATATTTAAGAAGTAAAAATTGTGTTTGCAATACATTTTATTGTACATGTGTGGGCGGGGAAAGGGCTCCGCCCCTCTTCCTGCACCCCCTCCCCAAAAAATTCTAACCTAACCTAACCTAACCTGTGTTACTACTATCATATTTTTTTACTTTTTATTGTTTATTTGTGTTCAAATAAACAGTGTCTAAATAAACGGTGTCTAAGTGAACGGTGTGCATTATTACGGTGCGCAGTATTACGGTGCGCATTATTACGGTGTGAATTATTACGATGCGCATTATTACGATGCGCATTATTTCGGTGCGCATTATTTCGGTGCGCATTATTACGGTGTGCAATATTACAATGCGCATTATTACGGTGTACATTATTACGATGCGCATTATTTCGGTGTGCAGTTTTACGGTGCGCAGTATTACGGTGCGCAGTATTACGGTGCGCATTATTACGGTGCGCATTATTACGGTGCGCAGTATTACGGTGCGCATTATTACGGTATGCATTATTGCGGTGCGCATTATTACAGTGCGCAGTATTACGGTGTCTAATTGAACGGTGCGCAAGTAAACGGTGTCTAATTGAACGGTGCGCATATTTCTGTGTACAAATAAACAGTGCGCATTTGAACGGTGGCTAAATGAACGGTGCGCATTTTCTTGCTTGTCCAAATGCACCGTGTCTAATTGAAACGTGTCTAAAATTCTGTGTCTATTTGCAACGTGTCTAATTGCAACGTGTCCAATTGAACGGTGTCTAAGTGCACCGCTCCCGTTCCGATCAAGGTGAGTTAAACGACAATGTAAGTGTGTTTTTTATCGCTCTTATTTGTATTGTATCTCTACATGTAAACATATGTTTAGTACAATGTTTTCCACAAAGATCGATCGATCGTAATGCCATACGAATCAATTGTACGGATTGACATTAGCAACGTACAATCTGAATAGTTGCGCGCATCGGAACGGTTAACGGTGCGAGCAGCAGCGGGCGATTATCGACAACGTCGTGCAATAAGCACTCGAAGCAAACTTGACGCGTGACGATAACGGAACTGTTTGAACGAAGACTTTGGGTAGCGGAATTGAAGTCGTCCAACTTTTAAATGAATCGGTTGATTCTGAGTTAGACTGGCAGTTCGACAACTCGATAGCAGCAATCTTTGTAGCACACGTGCGTGATTGCGATGATGTGCGATTTCTAGCTTTGCCGACATTGTGCAAAAAACTAGTGCAGCAGCTATTCAAGAACGCTAAATCATATGCTTATGAGATTTCTCGCGCTGACGACGACTTGCAACCGTCGGCTTTGAAATACGGAAAACATATCTGTAAAGACCGCTGTGGTGCAACGTGTCCACCGATTCGTCGGCCACCTTTTTTGTTTGCAGCAAAACCGACTTTCGCGCTCTGTGGCATCCCGGAACGTATCTAACAATGCCATTGCGCGGTACGTGCGACTTGTTCGTAACTTGAGTGTCAATGCTCGTATATTGCGGCGAATTTGGCGATATAGATATGTACGGATGCAAAAAATGGTACACTAAGTTCCGAACAAACGTATGCTTCACGGCCATGCAGACGTCGCTTTGTTGCGATGGGCGACACTTTGTGGAAATTGGCAACGACAACGTTGTTGTGGTGCAAACTGTGCTACCGCAAATCTTTGATCAAAGTTGTAATTATTTCCAATTCGCACGGTCGTCTCTTACGGTAGTTGAAACGAAAACATTGAGAAAGTCACCATTCACGAATTACTGCAACCAATAGGTCAATGAAAACAAGACTGACGCCGCGTCGCAACCTTTAACGATGTGTCGTTGCGAAACTGAAAGCACGTGGTACACTTCGAAATATCCGTTGCGATTGTTGCCCTTGTGCTGTTTTGAGTTTACGTTACAATATTACACGATAAACAATCCCACCAACTCGATCATGGTTGGAACAGCCGTTAAAACATACAAATACTTGTCGCTGTCAATGTTACAGGACTGATACATTTTGCGCAATGGCGAAAATGCAATAAAGTGTTTGCGTCAACACGGTAGATTTGCGCGTTATCAGCGTTATCCGGCGCGATTGAAATTGCTGCGGACCGCATATGTCGCATTTAAGGGCAACGGGATATCTAATAACGTCGGTCTTGGACATGTCGACGATTGGCACTTCGTCGTTTTGGCGCAAGATGGTTTTGGCCAGATACACAAGTGACGCGACACGATTACGTGCTCTTAGAGCGGCAAAACTTATACGAGATGTATAAAAAGTACGCACCTTTGGATCACTCACGCGACCTGGTAGTACAATTGTTTTATGTCGACATTGTATGTTTGCGTTCTGCGACGACACGATTGCAATGTCGCCAACAATATTGAATGTATGTCTCGTTAAAACAAGCGCTCTGTCAATCTAAGGGTACGTCGGAATACACGTTTGATAATTACACAGCCACACAAAAAAAAATTTCTTTGGCCTAAGGATCAGACCATGTTTATTATATGTTTTTGGGGTCGCTGAATCCGAATCCGAGGTCCATTAAACCCTATCGGGTCGGGGTTCCGCCATAACCTCAAAAAACACCATAATCTGAGCTCGAAACCCATATAATCTTTTGATTCAAGCCATAAACACAAAAACCAATTAGATAAACTTCATAACTCCATCTTTTGGTAAACCTAAGTCTTCTATAAGATCATTCAACACCAATCTTGAGAATACTTCGATACGATAGTATCGCTATCTTCACTATCAGATTCATTTTCTTCAGCAGAAATCCATGTTTTCGTTCTACCAGAAGCACCATTCTATATACATGTTGCATATATCATCGTCAATGATTGAAGCTATGGTTTATGACGATGACGATTGCGGGTCAATTTCTCACTCTGTTGTTCTACCTGTACCTGCGTCCAGGGCACCTCCACGCGGTGACGGCGGGCAACGGAGTTGTACCGCTATCCGGCTGAATCCCTGGATAGCATGGGTTTTCAATAGCATTGGCTTGAATCAAAAGATTATATATGGGTTTCGAGCTCAGATTATGGTGTTTTTTGAGGTTATGGCGGAACTCCGACCCGATGGGGTTTAATGGACCTTGGATTTGGATTCAGCGACTCCAAAAACATATAATAAACATGGTCTGATCCCCAGGCCAAAGAAATTTTTTTTTGTGTGGCTGTGTTATGTACGACATCAAAAACTTTGTTTTGTTCGCGAAACTGTTGATGCAAGAAAGCGCGTTGTTCGATGCGTTCGACGATTGCTAAATGTTGCGGCGGTAAAAGGTAAACGCGCTACCAAAACAACCAAACGCATTATCGATAGGTACGACAACGGCAGCGGTCGNGACGCGTCGCGTTTGATACGTTTGACAAACGCAATGCACGACATCACCGATTGGATACCGTGTGTAACCGTTCAACTTGTAGTAAATCCGTTTTGCGCTTCGGCCACAAACTGTCACCACGAACATAAACAGTTACCAAACAAAACTTGCGGTGTTTTTCGGGTGCAATAGAACGCGTTTGATGGCGCAGTTTGCTCGCGATTATTGTTTTTTTTAACGGCTCCTACCGTGTGGTGAACGGACGACACCGTGACTGTAAACGTTGCACAATTTTAGAGGCGTTGTTTGATCAGAACGACGCATAGAACGGTCATTTTGACAATTTGGCTTGGTTATCGATAGACGTGGAACGTTCCGCAAATAATATAAAGGAGGTCGGCCGTCGTGTGGTAGGACTGCAATTAGAAACAAACGCGTAACTAGAAAACGCGCCTATGATATTCGATCAATGTCGCAATGGGTATATGCGGGTTTAAAAATGGATCTCAGATTCAAACTTTTAACGAAAGTGTCCATACTTGCACTACCTGAAATTTCGAACGATTAGTAGACGGAACTGTACGATTCTACGAAACATCTTGTGTACATTGCTTGTTTGGACGTTACGCCGCTCGTGGTGAGAGCTGCAAAAGTGTGCTCGACCGAAGAGGACTTCATGTACGCTCTGTTGCACCTAATAAACTTCAGCAACAAAATTCGTTATTTCCAAAGGTACAAGCAGTTGGATCTGTGTTTCGCGGTGGACAGCAGATCACACCGGGCAAAGCGACAAACGCAGAGGCATTCGTCGTATGTTGGAATATCGTTCGATTGTTGGGCGAATGAACACGATCACGTTCAACGCGTCTGCAAACGAATCGATCGGCGATCGCGGTAGTTGCTCGCGCATCAAATTACCGTTTCCGTTGCGCATCAGCAAACTACAGCTGACCATATGTCGCATGTTGACCGACAACTACAATTTGCTCTCGTCGCGCAGGTCTATTTAGATATAAGCGATTTGATAGCTCACGTCTGCGGGCAATGTCGACAAGAAGTGTTCGCGAGTATTGATGTCGCGCGACAACGACGTCTTTATGTACTAGTTGGGGCTCGTTTGCAGATCGCCGTCAACAAATTGCTTTAATGCTGGAACTACCTGTTTGTTTGTTACAATTCAATTTGTTTGATACTCGTTTTCTGGATCACGGCTTGCTTTGGCCACTATTACGTGCACAAAATAATCACTAGAACGCTGGACACGTTCTTCGACAATCTGATACGCGTGTACGAACGTATCATTACATGTTCGAACATTGGACCGACGATCTGTTGCGCGAAAACAAAAAAACGAGGTACTTGTGCGATATCAAACGCGGTGATCTGATGGCAAGTCTTAACTATTAACGAAGTATCTAATCGCATACACGCGCACCATGTTATCGCAAAATTGGGCGAACACCACGGCTATAATGAACAAATTGATGTCCTTCATCGGCACAAGGTACAATTGGCGTAACAACGCACTGAACACAGTACGCACGACCGGTTTTTTTCTGTATATTGTTACGTCCCGGTCGGTCGCGGCTAAAAAAAATTAAAAGAAATTTAGTTCTCGGACCATTGACTGGGAATTACCGCTATTTTGGGTAAAAACCCGGGATCGCCCGCGGCAAGGGAGTCGTTCACGAAAACGTGGAGAAAGAGATACGACGGGGACCGGTGTTAGACGCGGTCTCCGGAGAAAATAAACACTGTGGGGTCGTCGAGGTTACGCACGCCTTCGTAATTAACCCTATCTACACAGTTTGTCCGGAAAGTTCCCGGACTACGTGAATTAAAAATCGAAAATGAAAGATATGGTTTATTAAACAAGTTTACACTTCAAGGTA
>NW_018021137.1:0-22805 GCF_002006095.1 Pseudomyrmex gracilis
CACTTCTTTTGTAAAACATATTTTTAAAGAAAGAATGTTTTGTAGTATATAATATAAATTTTTACAGTAAAAATGTTTTGTAGTATATACTATTTTGTAAACCAGGTTTTATAGAGAAAGAACTTTTTGTATTTTGTAAAAAGATTTTCAGAGAAAAAGAAGTTTTTGTAGTAAAAAAAATTGTTTTGTAGTATATAATTTTGTAGAACAGATTTTATAGAGAAAGAATTTTTTGTAGTATTAAATCAAGTTTTAATTTATTAAATTAAATACAATACGTGTTGTGCGTGTACTTGGCGCTTGTTCTTACTTTTTTTGGGAAAGACAAGTTTTTCGAAATATCACATATTTTGTAGTATTATTTAATTTTGTAAAACAAGTCTTTTAGAGAAAGACTTTTTTGTAGTATTCAATCAATTTTTATTAAATTTTAAGTTTTTACTTTATAAAGTTAAGGTTAAGGTTATATAGTTCGCAGTTTGTTATCTTGTGCCAAGTTTCAAAACAATTGATTTAAAAAAATATATATCGGAGGTGTTGACGGTGCGAAAAGAATTTCTTTATCCGTTTTCTAAATACAATACGTCTTCTGTGCGTGTTACTTGACGCCTGTTCTTACGTTGTTTTTGAAAAGGTAAGTTTTTCGAGATATCACACATTTTGTATTTTGTAGTATTATCTAACAAAATCTTATATCGGAGATGTTGCCGGCGCGAAAAACATTTTTATCCGTTTTCTGATGTAATTTTTTATTATAAATTGAAAGTTTATAGTTTGTAGTTATTTTGTGCCACGTTTCAAAACAGTTTATTACAAAAAGTTATATCGGAAGTGTTCCCGGCGCGAAACCACCACGTCGCGATAGACACTATGGTCAAAGGTATTGCTAGAGTCTGAGTTTTATGCAAAATGTGTTTATTTTATTTTCTGAATTAATTTTCTATTTCATAAATCTAAAGTATACGGTTTTACAATAACACAATACTTAGACACAATAGATATTTATTTTACAATTTTTTATTATTCTTTCTTAATTTATTGTAAAACAAATATATCTTGTTTAAGTATCATATTGTTGTATTTATTCATAGTTTTTTTCACTGTGGATGACTTAAATAAAAAGTCGAAACGTTTGGATTACATATTGTATGTTTGACAATAAAATAAGAGAGAATAATAAAAAATTGTAAAAAAATATCTATTGTGCCTAAATATTTTATTATTGTATTTATTCATAGTTGTTTCCACTGAGAATGACTTAAATAAAAAGTTGTAACGTTTGAATTACATATTTTGTGTTTGACTTTCTGCATAACACGCTGCTCTTTGGTTCAAACTGCCGTATTGTCTCAACATTTAGTTTAAAGAATAACTAGTTGTTATAAATTCGTATTATGTATTTGAATTTAATTTCATCTTTCTTTTATTTTGTTATTATATTTCTAAAAACTGAAACATTAAATATGTATGGATATGTATGTGATCTTTTTAACGTGCCCCGTCTGAGCAATTTTTGTGAGCATACTTTTTACTTTTTTTTTTCCTATTCACTTTCTCCACAACCTACGAACACCTGTAGTTTATTTGTTATATCTTTTTTTTTTTAAATATTTTCATAGCTTTTAACACTGCTACTGCTTCCACCAAAAAATTGTTAGTAGTTTTGGCGTGTTGTATCCCACACTAATCTGCTTCTCTTCTTCACACTACCGCCGCTCCCGTGTATTGTGCTCGTCTTTTTTTTGATCCATTCGTATATATGAATGTCTGTTTCCATCCCTCTTTCCCATATTTCTCAATGATTTTTTTCTTTGTTTCTTCATCAGTAATTTCCTTTCTTTTCTGGAGAATTTTTGTTTCCTTATCCTTTTGTATTTTGTATATCCTTTTTTATTTTAACGTTCCATGCTTTGTATTCCGTTTCGAATATTTTAAATCCTTCTTTCCGTAGGTCTTTTTATGTTTTCAGTTTTTCTCACGCTGTGTGTGTGTGTATAGTATGCTCTTTTCTTTATTTAGGTTTCTTATTAATTTTTTTCTTTCTCGTCTCATCAGTCTATTCATTGTTCTTTCTGTTTTCTCCTCTTCAATTATTAACTTTTTGTTTAGAAACGACATTGCCAGTAGCTCTACTCTGTGTTTTATTATCAGCATTTTGCTCTCACCTATCATTATATTTGTCGGCGCGCTGTTTCTATATCCCATTGCCGTTTTAATTCCTGCAAACTGAGCTTGTTCTATTTTATAGCTTTTTGTTCAGATAGTATACAAATATCGCATAGTCTATTATTGATCGAACGAGGCTTTTATAGAGTATTATTGCCGTGTTTACTTCCATTTTCTTGCTTACTTTGTTACACATTTTCAATATTCTGTTTGCCTTTAGTATCCTTGCTTTAATCCTGTTTGCTTGTTCTTCCATGCTTACGTCTTCATCCAGCAACACTCCTAGGAAAGTTGTTTCTCTTTGGCTAGTTATTATTGTGCTTCTGATATTTATTTTACTTCTTTCTCTTCTTTTTTCTGGTTTTCCAAATTCAATTAGTGCTGTTTTCAGCTTGTTAGATCTATTCTTATTTCTCTTAGTTTGTCCATAATTTTTTCCACAGTTTTGTCTATTTTTTTCTGTGATGTCAGTTAAGTTAGCCCCCCAATTTAGAAAATCACTATAAAATTTATATAAAAATTAAGTCCTACTTAAGTGCTAATTAGGTCCCAATTAAAAAATTTGGTGCTCAAGTCGTTTGGCAGAAACAAAATTACAGTGGGGAGGGCTGACTTAACGTCAAGCTGGCCCCTCCTATATTAAAAAATTATATTTTTAGTAAACAATTCTACATCAAGATTAGGTGCTATTTAAGTGCTAATTAAGTGCTCAATTAAAAACTATGATTGCTCAAGTCGTTTGGCAGAAAATTGAAATTAAAGTGGGGGAGCTGCCTTAACGTCAAGATGGCCTTTCTCATATTAAAAAATTATATTTCCGGTTAGAAAATTTTCCAAAACTCTACATTCCAATTAAGTGCTTTTACAATATACAAATCTTACTACAGACATATAACAAGTAGTAGTTTTTTTCATACTACTTATTCGCGACTTTTGCGAGTTTAAAGTCGATATCTACACAAACCGCGTTTGAGCGCCTACTTTGAGAGTTTTATCTGAACAACGTAACACACAACACGTCGTTTGAAGTTTATTCTTAATTAAGTTAACGCTTCCACCAATCGAGCATCTAATTTTTGTAACCACGTTTACTCTTGGCAAATTTGAAAGAGTGGAAGAGTGCAGACATATATGTTCTGTCTCCTTTCCGCACGTTCGCTCATATTAGTAATTAATACAAATATATAATGCATCTTAAGATGTTTCATCATTATCAATAATATCATGTACTGTTTTCAAGATTATTAATCTCGGAAAAGCTTTTCACGTTATCATACGCAACAAGCGCGCAACGTAACGTGAACATGCCTCGTCTTTCATCTTGTCGAGCCAGCTTGAAGTGAAAAGGAGACGGATCATAATAACTCTTCCAGAAGCCGACGTGCCGAACGTGACGTCACGCACACGAACGGCGGTTCTTGTATGCGTGCTCTCAGTGGTTCCCACCGCGGTGCTCTCGGTGCTAGCCGGCCAGAGTTTGCAACACTGCCGGTGAGTCGTGAGACGGACAGAAGAATCGGGAGGAAGGAGGGGCGGGCTAAAAAGTCTTTCAAAAGAAAGTATCAGAAATAGATATGAAATTCTGCAATACGCAGAAAACAAAATGGCGTGGAAACTGCTAGACGAGATTGCAAAACAGTTTAATATAGAGGACCAAAAAATGGACGCGACAAACGACAGAAAAGTATTTAAACAAAAACGAGAGATAGACGGAATACAGGAAGAATGTAAAGATCACGAGATACAGAAATATACAAAACAAAGCACACTGGAAAAACGAAATAAGGGAACAACACAAGTGGACATAGAAATTGAACTAAAAACAAAGGAAAAAGAACGAGAGGAAAACAATAAGAGAGAGAAAAGAATACAACAAAACAAATACAAAGTTGAACGGGAAATGGAAAAAGCACGGGAAAAGTGGATATATATAAAATATAAAGGCAAACTATGTAGAGAGGCAGCGCTGAAACGTAAGCAAGGGATGAAAAGATTGAGAAAGAACAAACAAACAGAAAAAAAGTACCGAACAGAAATAATAGTGAGGTTGGAATAATAGCACATTCAGCGGAAAAAAAAACAGCGGATAGTAGCAATAAAGTTATGAAGTCAAAAACGGCACAAATAATAGAATCAATAAAAGCAATACAAAAAGACAAACTGCAGCCGAATAAACTCAATGCAATTTTATAACAAAAATAATACTGTCATTTCTATCTTCAGCGGCGGCTCAAAAATGCTTGGATAAAAACATGTTAGAGGAGCTAGTAGAAAAGCAGGGATCACGTACAAAATAGATGTTAAACACAATCCAAAGGAGTATTCTATAACTGGTCAGTGGAAGACTCAATAGAAGAATTGATCGCCCTAATGGATGAAACGAAAAACATTGTACAAGTGAAACAAATGATAAAAACATTCTACTCGAAAGAACAAATTAAAAGAATGTGGAAAAAATGCAAGGCAGTTTGGTGACTTTCTCCTGCGGTACATCAGAAGGATAAAACTCCCTAGAAGATATCATATAGTTTTATTCCTATAGGAATAAAAGTGGTTCTTGCCATAATGTTCACACCTCTTTTCTTTTTCGCACATACCATGATAGTCCTCTCCACAGTTTATGCATCTTTTATTCCAGGAATAATGGCAAGAATCACTTTCCAAAAGTAAAGAGTGCTCAGAGTATAAATATAATAAACATCAAAAAACAAATAGCAATGAATCAAATAACCATACATGAAGCAAGACAAATGGTAGCAGAAGAAGCTATAATAAGAACAAGATGAGAGAGATCCTACGCAGAAATGACAAAAAGTCAAAGACAAGAAAAGAAGAACAAAGAAAAACAAGTAAAAAGGAAAACGAAAAAAATTGCAGGAGAAGAAACAAGAAATACGATGAGAGAAAGAAATAAGGAAATAATACAAATGGAAGATAGGGCTCAACAAAGATACAGTAACAGAGGATGCTAGAAGACGGCAGAGCGAAGATGGAAAGGAGAGTGGGTGCAATCAATAGAACAAAGGAAAAAAAGAAGATATAGCGACAACGAGGAAGAAACGTATGAGGATGGAAGACAATTCCTCGGAAGGCAGAAACATATATCCAGCAAATAGAAAAAACAATCAATAAATTAAAAACAAGAGTGATAGAATACTGGTCATCAGAACAGAAAGATGAACTAATACAAACAATAGAAGAAATGTGGAGGAACAATAATGAGCGCAGATGAGGCCAATGAAGTGGACACAAATTCATCAATACTCCGGGAAGATGGATACTCTCACGACCAAAATACATCCCTACACTATTATATGGAGTTATATCTACAAAAAGATTAAAATACAATGACAAAGAAGATAGACGGACGATGAAACAGACTAAGAGGACTGGAATTATTCCTTGAGTAAAAAGGCCATAATTTTACCACATAGATAAAATAAAATTATATTTAAAAAAAATAAAACAAAAAATTATATTAAAAAAAAATAAAACAAAATAGATGCATAAAAGAGATGCATTAAATAAGAAACACACAAGACTATCAAACTCCAACTAACACACATTCAAACCAAAACTCCCCTACAAATAAACAAAACAGCTTCACAACCCAAAATTAAAATACTATGTTGGAATGCACGGGGTTGGAAATCTAAATGGGAAGAAGTTCAGACTTATATATAACAGAAATATGATGTAGCAATCATAGTAGAAACATGGTTAAAAGGAAAAGACCAAGTCAAAATCAAAACTTCCATACAATAACCATAACAAAATACAATAAGAAAAGAGGAGGAATAATGGCAATAGTAAGAGAAAATATCAAGTTCCACAGAAGAAGAGAGCTAGCCGGCCAGAGTTTGCAACACTGCTTACCAGTCTCACAAAGCAGTGATGAAAGATCGAGCCGGCTAGCACCAAAAGCACCGAGATGGTGGGAGCCACTGGAAGCACGCATACAAGCGAGATCCGCCGTTTGTGTGCGTGACGTCACGCTCGGCACTTTGGCTCGTGGAAGAGTGCGGACATATCATGTTCCGTCTTCTTTCTATCAACCAGCTAGAAGGCAAGACACGGAAGCACGTTCACGTTGCGTATGACAACGTAAATTGCTTTTCCAAGATTGTAAATGGAAAATTGTAAAAAGTACATAATATTAATGATAATGATAGAATTAATTAAATATCTTAAGATGCATTTATATTATTATATTTTTAGTAATGAGTTAACTGTGATACTGTCAAAGTTTTTAGAATATTAAAAAACATTTAATATGTATACTTTAAGATTACACATCTGTAAAATGTAGATTTTTTTCGTAATTTGCAAATTAAAAATATATAAAACTTAATGTTAATAATATAATATATAGTTAATATAGTTTATATATATTAAATATTTTTCAATATTCTAAAACACCCCTTTGAAATTATTACAGTTACCTCATTACTAAAAATATAATAATATAATATAACAATATAATAAAAATGCATCTTGAGATGTTTAATTAATCCTATTATTATCAATAATATTATGTATTTTTTCCAAGATTGTAAATCTTGGAAAAGCATTTTACGTTGTCATACGCAACTAGCGCGCAACGTGAACGCCTCCGTATCTTGCCTGGTCTTGCCTACTAGCGGGTTGGTAAAAAGAAAACGGATCGTGATATGTTCGCACCACAAAGTAAGAGTAAGGACATCGAACTTGATAGCGCGCGAATGGAAAAAGTGATCCCGATTTTTACGGTTCATTGGAAGGGAATCCGCTCAAGGGAATAGTTTTTTGCGGTTGGACGCCATTTGCAAAACTATGCATGTACACGTTTAGTATATGTTACCTATCTTGTTACATATACGATTGCATACGATTGCAGCGTAGTTATGCATACATTTATACAAAGAAGTTTATTTACATCTAGGACGATGAGTTGCCATTAGTAGAGATATTAGTAGAGGATTATTTCTAAAAGAAAAAAATGCATCTTTGAGGAAACTTCATTACACGGAAAGTATGGTGAGTATATACATATATATATATTAGGTGCGCAACTAAGTTCTCGCTGTTTTTTTTTTGAAAATGCAACTTTATTGTGAAAAAATGGTTACAAAGGAATCATTCAAAGTATTGCCCATCGGTAGCTACATTTTTTTCTCATCTTTCTGGCAGAGCTCGAATACCGTTATGGTAAAAGTGTTCGTCTTTTAAGGCTAACCACAAATCAAGCCATTTTTTGATGTCTTCATATGAGCGGAACTGCTGATCAGCCAGACCATGTGCCATCGAACGGAACAAGTAATAATCGGACAGCGCAATATCTGGGAAATATGGCGGGTGGGGTAGGACTTCCCATTTGAGCGTTTCCACGTAGGTTTTAACGGGTTTGGCAACATGAGGCCGAGCGTTGTCATGCAGTAGAATCACTTTTTCGTGCCTCTGCTTGTATTGTGGCCGTTTTTCGCGCAGTTCTCGGCTCAGTCGCATCAATTGAATTTGATACCGTTCCCCAGTGATGGTTTTGTTCGGTTTCAACTTCTTATAATAAATAACACCGACCTGGTCCCACCAAATACACAGCATAACATTTGCAGCGTGAATATTCGCCCGAGCCGACGACGTAGAAGCATGACCGGGCAGTCCCCATGACTTTCTTTTCTTTGGGTTGCTGTGATGAATCCATTTTTCATCACCCATTACGATGCAATGAAGAAAACTCTTCCTTTTTTGCCGCTGGAGCAGTTGTTCATAGGCGAAAAAACGACGCTCAACGTCCCTTGGCTTCAAATCATAAGGAATCCAAGTTCCTTGCTTTTGAATCATTCCCAACGCATGCAATCGCTTGGAAATGGTTTGGCGGGTAACTCCTAATGCTGAAGCAAGCTGTTCTTGCGTTTGGCATGGATCTTCATCGAGCAATGCCTCCAATTCAGCGTCTTCGAAGGTTTTTGGCCTTCCTTCACGCGGGCGGTCGTCAACATCGAAATCACCGTTTTTGAAGCGACGGAACCAATCACGGCACGTTGTTTCACTTAGAGCAGCATCTCCGTAAACTTTTTGGAGCTCTCGATGCGCTTCAGCCGCCGTTTTCTTCGAATGAAATAAGAAAATCAACACTTCCCGCAAATGACGAGTATTTGGTACAAAATCAGACATTTTCACACAACCAAAAGTATATGACGCTAAAACAAAATCACTAACGTATCAAAGTGGTTTGTTTACTATATGTCTAAGCTTGGCTTGTGACGTTTTGGATATGTCAAAATCGACCAGCACTTACTGCTGGAGCCATCTATTGACAAACAGCGGGAACTTAGTTGCGCACCTAATATATATATATACAGGGTGTCTGACAACGAACTATAAAGCCGACGTGTGTAAGTAGATCGGGTCATTCTGAACAGAAAAGTTATATACCATTTTGCAAAATTTGCAATAGGTATTGATATATGAATTAATAAATGTGAGCCAATGAGCGCGTGGGGGCAATGATCAGACTTTATAGGCGTGCACGATTATCAGCTGGAAAGAAAAATGGCTTTTCTCATGCAATGTCTTAGCAATAAGAGGCGGAGTAAACAAACAAGCGCGACGAGACTCAGCTTCTTGCGATCGGACGCTATTTGATGGTACGCAGCGAGCAGCGGCGAGCGAGGAGTAGAGCTGACAATCGTGCACACCTATAGAGTCCGATCAGTGCCCCTCGCGCGCTCATTGGCTGACATTTAGTAATTCGTATCTCAATAACTATTGCAAATTTTGCAAACTGGTAAATAACTTTTCTGCTCAGATTGACCCAATCTATCTACACACGTCGGCTTTATAGTTTGTTGTCAGACACCCTGTATATATACTCATCATACTCTTTGTGTAATAAAGTTTTCTCAAGGATGCATGTTTTTATTTTAGAAACAATCCTCTACTAAAATATTTCTACTAATCGCAACTCACCGTCCTAGATATAATAAACTTCTTTTTCTGGAAACCCCTCTTTTGGTCTCACATTCTCGAATCCAACATGCCATAGCTGCGGATTCCCCCCCAAGTCTCAATGAACCGTCACAATCGGGACCACTTTTGTATATGTCACGAGAAGTTCGATCTCCTTACTCTTACTGCGTGGGTCAGGTTGTTTCAAATTGCAAATGGCGTCCAATCGTAAAAAACTATTCCCTTGAGCGGATTCCCTCCCAATAAACCGTAAAAATCGGGACCACTTTTTTGTATTACGGAGTTCGATCTCCTTACTCTTACTTCATGGTCCGCACTCTTCCACAAGCCGAACTGACGAGTGTGACGTCACGCACACGGACGACAGTTCTCGCTTGTGTGTGTGTTCCCAGTGGCTCCCACTACCTCGGTGCTCTTGGTGCTAGCCGGCTCGATCTTTCATCACTGTCACAAAGTCGGCGGATATTTCTTTTTGTCCCTCCTATATAAACTTTCCAATCACTTAAATAATACTCTCAAAACTACCGTACATACAGAAAAAATGTGGAACGTTTTACGATTTTGCGTGTCATGCCCCTTGCGCAGAGGCCATGCTAATCTTCTGTATATTGTTCCAATTTTAGTATATGTACTGCCAAAGCAAGTACATGGATATGGTTATGCTATAAAGGTTGAGTCAAACAGCGTTGTTTAGTCCATACAGATATAAGAGAGAGAGTGCGGGAGCGAACTGAAAAAGCGATAGAGGCTTAGAAAGAGAAAGATACATAAAGACCCTTTCTGTCCTTATCTAATCAGTAGCCAACGCTGATAGTGCTAGCTACTGTGCTACTGTGCATGCTAGTGTATGCAAAACCCATTGTACGTTTAGTACAAATAACTGTTTTCTTTATAAATAGAAACTTAAATAAATTGATTATAATATTTTTACAAAAGTAATAATAATGATAAGTAAAAGAGTGAAGAAATTCTACTACTATTGATGTCGTTGCGCATACGTCATTAAACAAAGACAGAGAGGACCCATATGTATCTTTCTTTTTCTAAGCCTCTATCGCATCTACTTACGCGCTAGCATAAGACTCGTGCACTCTAGTCTTATATCTCTATGGTTTAGTCACATGTAGCAATACGTCGGTTCCATAGAGCTTATACTCATGGAGAGGCCATGCGAGCGCAAGGAGGATCGACAAAGAGAGATATATTTTTCTGTTTCAATTGTGGGCACTTCTTATAGAAGAGAATAACAGAGAACACGGAGTGGGGGAGCCACAGTTAAGACAAAATATGGACAAAATATATCTCTCTTTGTCGATCCTTGCGCGGCCCTCTCTATGGTTAGCATATAGACATGGCCTCTCCATGAGTATAAGCTCTATGGTCGGTTCCTACGGTACTCTTACCATTAATCATAAATTACCCTCTTTACTGCGGGACGTCACGTGTCCGCAAGTTTCACAGCAACATCGATCAGACTAGAGCTCCTTGCACAATGGAAGGAATAGCGATAGCGATAGAAATAACACAGTTTTTAACACAGAATTTTAACTTGTCGGAAATTTTATCGCTATTGCTTATTCCGATTTTCTGATCTGCATTGATACATGTGTATTTTTTTATGTTAGATTCCGCTGTTCCTACCTTTATTTTTAAATATAAACTCTTTAAAACTTTTGTTATTTCTATCGCTATCGCTATTCCGCCCATTGTGCAAGAGGCTTAGAGCCTTTCAACTGATCACGTGACTGCATAGAAATCTTATGATCATAGACTTATATATAAATAGATCCAGCATTCTGTGAGGGAAATTGTTCGCGTCTTCTAAAAGACAGAACGATACGCAGTAAGGTGCTGTCTCTGTCACTTCGCCGGTCTGGTGGGGAACGTCGACGGGCAACGACGGGACGCTGAAAAAGAAAATCATAAAGGCGCACCGCATTTTATACTTATAAGCCTAATATACGCGTTTTGTACATATAATAAAGATAATAAAAAGATAAATAATCGATACTTATTTAGATTAAGGGAGTCAGCCCGATTACAATAATTTTTACATATGTTATCAAAGTCATTGTCCCGAGTAATACTATGAAGGTTCTACGCTCGTTGTTTATTAATAAATTATTAACAAAACCAGTTTCATGAATACTCTTATTATTATTCGATCCCACACATTTTCTTCGTGTTGTAAGTGTGTAGGCAGGGGGGGCTTCCAAGAACTCTTTTTTTTTTTTTTTTTTTTTTTTTTTTTTTTTAACCTAGGGGAAATGCATTACGCACACCCCAACCCGCCGAGGCGAGATGGGGTAGTGTGGGACTCCCCCACCAGAACTCACCTTGGTGGAGTATACTTACTAAAACCCCTGGGACGGCCGACTGCTGCCCATTTAAGTGCACCCCGGGATGTCCTTACGGTTACGCGCAGGATGCACCGGTAGGCTGAAGGCCCAGCTGGGTCCCCCTCCTTGGTATGAGGAGTAATTTCTTCCTTGACGGGGAGTAGGAGTGTCGTAACTCCACCCCCATCGTCTGCGGGCCAAGTTCAATGAGAGGGAAAGTTGTCCCTCTCTTGGCCCCAGGTCAGACGCCGAGGCAGACCTGACTCCGAACACTACTGGCCTCCCTCAAGCACGAGGGAGGCCCACCCCCCAAACTACGCCCGGGCGTCGCTGAACCAAGCCCGTACTAGGGTTTGGAGCAACCGGGACCGGGCTTTGCCCTCTTTGGCCCTGTATGCCCCAGGAGGGCAGCAAGGGCCAGCCTCGCCTGGGCCTTTCGTGACGCAGCGGGCGCCTTCTTGGGCGCCGGCGGCGAGGACACCGCCGGTGCCGGGGACGGCTCCTTAGTACCGGGGAGACGAAGTCCTCCGGGACCAGAGGGAGCCGAGGCCCCGTCCGTCAACAACGGAGAAGAAAGTGGGGAAGATGGGGCGGACACAGCCCCTAGAGGTTCCGCTTCCATCCCCCCCTCGGCCGGACCGGAGACATCATCTTGGGGAGGAAGTTTTCCGGTCGACCGCCGCTTCTCCCGCCCGGCGACACCGGGTGCCAACTGTGACGGCCCTGCAAACGTAGTAGCAAGACCGCTGACCCGGGCGGGCGGGGGTTGGCATGATGGGCCCCCCAACACATGACGGGCCTTGCGGTCCAGGTCGGTGCACAATGGGCACCGCGGCTCAGGTGCGGTGCACTGCCGCAGGACGTGCCCCGTCAGACCGCATCGGAAGCAAACCTCCGAGCGGTCCTTTTCAGAGGCAGGACAGAACTGCCCCACATGTCCCGCGCGCAGGCACCTGTAGCACCGGAGGGGGCGGGCTTTCAGCGCCTCTACTTGCGCTAGCACCCACCCCATCCGCACCGTCTTGGCGGCGACTAGCCGCTTGGCCGCCGAGATTGGGCACTGGACCCAGGCCGTCTTGAGTCCGGAAGGAAGAGCCCGAAGTTCGCCCAAGCGAACCTCTCCCTCCGAACACTTGCCCGCCGAGGCGAGCGCCGCTAGTACTTCCTCGCGAAAGACAATGCCGTCAATGCCCCGCACCCGGACATTCCCGGGACGCGAGGGCCGACGGATCTTTATTCCCGTCCCTGCGAGGACTCTCTCCATCTTGGCAGCCAAAGCGTCGGCCTTGGCTGCCATGTCTGGGCCGGGTACCTGGATCATCAAGTCCCCGGTCATGGTCCGGCGTGGGCGAACCTCCCGAATCCCTAAGGGTTCGAGAGGTATCGCCAGCCGGCATCTCTTAACCGCCTCCATCAGTTCGATGGAGGCGGGAACAGTCGGATCCCGGGCCACCACGACTGCGGCAGTTGTGGGAGCCCGGAGCCGGACCCGCCGCTTCCCTTTCCCAGCTTTCTGGGGTTGTCCGCCCGGGGGAGGAGCATCAGAAGTGGGTCGGGCCACAGGGGCCGGAGCCCCTGTCGCACCCGCCGCCTTCCTCTTGGCCTTACGGCCTATAACTGTGGACCACGTGTCCGCCGCCTTTAAGATCGACGGACCCGGATCCACTACCTTCGCGAGTACTCGGAACGCCGGGACGGCCTTTGGACGAACCTCGGCCTCGGCCGTTGTCTTCGTCCGCCGCCCGGAGACCGAGCGCAACCGCGCACCCGCCGACTTGCGCGTGCGCGGATCCCCCGCACTCACCCGTTTTCCCGCCAAGGCAGGGGGGACAAATGCGGCGAGCTTGGCGTCAATGAGGGCGCCGATCCTTTCGAGGAGGTCATCAGGCACCCCCGCCGACCCCGCCAGAGGAGGGGGAGGAGGCGGCATGCGGATCTTGGCCTGCAGAGCGGCCACCTCCTCCCTGAGGAGCCTGACCTCTAGTCGAAGCTCCTCGTTCTCCTTGTAGATCTGCGGGAGGACCGGAGCCCTCCTCGCCGCATGATTGCTTTCGAGGCGGACATAGAGCGCATCCGCCACCCTACGTCCGTCCCGACCCGCTTCCCGAAGGGCCTTCACATCCGTGCCCTTCAGGTTCTTGGCGCGTCCCGCCACCTCATCACAGACCCCCACGGCCTTATAGATAAGGTCGATGAGGTCTATTGTGGAGCGAGTTTCGCACTCGCGCTCGACGTCGCTCCCACCAACGCGGAGGCACGTCCGCCGGAGACCGCGGGTCGACGCGTCGTCCGAAGTGCGGCCGGACTCCGACCCGGTCGCCGTGTGCTTCTTGAGGGGTCCCCCCGTGGTCCCCGCCGCCTGTCGCTTCTGCGACAGACGCGCATTGTGATGCGTGTCGCGGGCCCTCCCAAGGCCGACACACTGGCCGTGTGTGGGGGGGCGGCCGCGTCCCTCGGGCTTCGACAGCTGGGCAGCCGCCCACGCTGCCAATTCTTCCTCATCGGACGGGCAAGTGGAAGCCTCATCCCCGAAGGAGTCCTCCATATTGTCCCCATCCGGCAGGGGAACATCCAAAGACTCCATGGAGTCGACGGAGGTCATAGACCCCGCCGAGTCCACTCTCCGGAGTACCACGCGGGGGTTAGCTCTCCCGCGTGGGCGAACCGGACGCACCGCGTCCGTCATCGCAGTCGCAAAATAGGTAGAGGGGCCTGCGGTACACTCCTCTACCCGCCCGTTGTCGGATGACGACGCGGGGGCACCCGGGACACTAGTCCCTCCGCGCCGGGACCTGGCCGTCCGGTCGACCTGGTCCGGTAAATCTACTACTTTCTTTTCGCTCATTTTCATAATTGGAAAAAGAAGCGGTTTTATTTCGGTCTTGAACCTGACCTAGGACGGTTTCCGACCAAGGGTAACGAGCCCGTCCTGCCCGGGTTTGGAATCAAGGTTTTCCTTCCCCTAGGTACACTCTTAGTCTGACCGCTCACTGAGGACCTGTCCGGCAAGGGAGACCCTGCCAGGAACCGAAGTTCCCGCCGGCATAGCCCCTCAGATCATCACGGTACTCAAGCCTGGGAACCACGACAAGATGGTGCACCACTCCCAGGGGCTTCCAAGAACTCTAACTTAACCTAACCTAACCTAACCTATTCTAACCTAAAACACTAAAAAAAAACCTAACCCTAACCTAATTTAACCTAACCTAACTTTTTCTTCTTACATCCTCTTTGCAAAAATCTTCATTCTTATTGATATTGTAGTAACACAGGTTAGGGTTAAGTTAGATTTTTTTGGGGGTGCAGGGGGGTGCAGCCTCTCTTTCTTACACACTTGCAACACGAACAAAAATAACATGATTGGAAATGATTCAAATTAGGGAAAAAAAGAAACAATGAAGCGATCTTGTACCTACAGCATGGTTAGTAGCACAAACGTTTCTGTAACGTTTTTTTTGAAAAAAAAACACGTTATGTAAACGTTTGTGCTACTAACTATGCTATGTGGACAGGACACTACATAGTACGAAAGCGTATAAATATACGCATACATGTGCACACACACAGACAAACACACACACACGCAGAACATTTATTGATATATATGGCGTCCAGAATTTGCATATTGTTGTTGTATCTTTTTATTGTCTTTATTATGTATAAAACGCGTATATTAGGCTTATAAGTATAAAATGCGATGCGTGCGCCTTTATGACTTGTTCTTTCAGCGTTGCCCGTCGACGTTCCTCACCAGATCGGCGAAGTAACAGAGACAGCACCTTACTTCGTACATATAGACGTAGAATATATAAACTGCGCGTTCCCTACCTGTGCCATGTTAAGAAAATGTCTTCAACGTTGAGAGAGACAGCTGGTGTTGAACTGTAGCCTCATCTTTGTCTAGCAAAGTAGTGGAGGAAAAAGAAGTCTTCGTGGAATAGAAAAATAGTGGGGATGAAGAGGAATGAGAGAGATTAAAAGGTGATGGCAAGTTAGGCGGTATAAAACAGTAGGCTCTGATCCCACCACAGACATTGATAGACAGAGAGAAAGTTACTGTGACATATAAAGTATGTTTCTGTCAACCGTAAAGACATCTTTTCAGCCAAACGCGCAGTCTATATATTCTACGTCTATGACTGCGTATCATTCTGTTCTTTAGAAAACAACTTCCTTCACAGAACGCTCGGTATTTATATACAAGTTTATGGTTGGAAGGCTCTGTCTCAGACCATACGCGCCATTTATTTAAAAACAAGGAAAGTGGGTTTTATAAAAAAAATTTCCAAAATTTTTGTTAAATCGGCAAACTTTGTCAAATGGTGATATTTTCAATTTTCTCTCTCAAATTTAAATAGAAATAGGCTATTCGTATACAGGTGTAAGAATCGCAACCAACAATTTTTAAAAATGTCTTTATTTTGTCTCACAAAGTATTACTCAGAGTACAACTTCTTACAATTTATAAGTATTTGCGCTTGCAATGCTTGACGTGACTTTTGATTTAAACTTTGATTTAGAACTGCTTCAGAACTGCGCTCCGGATCCAAGATTCGGGGATTTTTGTTTGGAGATCAGAGAGTGGGGATTCCTTGATCTCTATCATTCGATTCGATTGTCCTTTAACCTCTCCATGATCTCTGCCGAATTACCGATCTCTCATTTGCGGATCTCTCAGAGGCGAGTAACTCTGTCTGCGTTTGATTTCTAGGTCAGTAGAGTCACCAATTGTTTAGATTTCGGTGTCGGCGCATGATTTTATTTTGTTTATACTAATGTACGGCGGTCTTCCTCGAATTTTACGGCAGTCTCTTTGAAGCGTCGAGAGCTATAGCGGACACGTGATCCGTGCGTGAAGGCTCATTGTTCATTATACTCCCTTTGTGGAAGACAAATTCCTCGGCTTGGTTTTGTTTAATGTTTATAATACGTGATCAGATTCGAATCGAGATATCTCGCGAGGCTTGCTAGTCTCCGCCTGGGAACTTATTACTTAAAACTACTTCTTAAAATTCTAATTGACCATTATAGTTACGCGAGGCGTTACACGTACAATGGTCACAGGGGAAGATAGGAGTCATAGGGAAGATGAAGTCATAAAATATTGCATAAGTGACAAATCACAAGGTTTTTCTCTACAGACACATGTAATCTGATATCCGCCATGTTCTCATCGTCCTGCCTAGATTATGCCACGAGTAAATATTGTAAAAACGTTTTTTTGGTAAACCTCATTTTAAAGGTTATTTGAAAATGATAGTCGATATTATTCAAAAAACTGCTTGAACTAGAGAGAAACCTAAGAGCGGCCATGTCATTGTAGTTTCTTACGACGGTTTCAGCCGCTGGTTTTAGCCGTATTTCCACAAAAGTGGAACTCAAAGGCCGTTCTACATTAAACGCAAGTCGCAGATCTCGTGGAAGTGACCAATTGCAGAGTCAAATCAGCCAATCGACCAACGTGATTGATCAGTTCCACGAGACCTGCGACTTGAGTTTTATGGAGAACAGCCTTTCAGTTCCACTTTTGTAGAAATACGGCTAAAACCAGCGGCTGAAACCGCCGTAAGAAACTACAATGGCATGGCCGCTCTCAGGCTTCTCTCTGCTTGAACAAAAGTTTCGTGTGATTTGCGTTGAATCTAAATCTGCAATAAAAAATATCATGATCCGTTTATAAAAATTGACTTTCAGTTTGAATAGCCTACTTTTGCAGTATCGGAAGTTAAAGGCCGAAGTACAGACTTTTGCATAACGCATAACGCATAAGACATAAGAAAATCAATCAATCTAGCTTTTCGTTTTTACCCCTACTTCTTGTTCTAGAAAGCTTTGATTGGTTGATTCTCTTATGTCTTATGCGTTATGCATTATGCAATAGTCTGTGTTTCGGCCTGTAAAAATATCACCATTCGCCTATAGACATAGAATACATAAACCGCGCATTCTCTACATTTGCCATGTAAAAAAACTGTCTTTAATGTAAAAAGAGAAAGCTGGTGTTGAACTGTAGCCTTATTTTCTACTGAAGTAGTAGGGAAAAAAAGTCTCTTTGTTGATTGATAGAATAGTAGTGAGAAAGTGGAGATAAAAGAATTAGAATGAAAAAAATGGGAAATTAAGGGGGAATGATGAATTAGCCGCTATGATCCAAATTTTTTCAATAAAAAAAAGTCGCACTCAGTACGCACTAGTGCAAACTACCGACTTTGCTGTTAAAGCGCGCTGGAGCGAGTTGGAGCATGCGATGCGAACAAATCTATTGATAGAGAGAGAGGGGGGGAAGAGGAGGGAGAGAGAGAGAGAGAGAGTTACAGTTCAAAATATGTTGTCTCTTTCTACTTTAAGTACAACATTTTAGCCAAACGCGTACTGCATTCGCAGAACGTAACCTATTTACTTATAATTTTTGGAGTTTTTGAAAAAACCTACTTTCTTTGTTGTTATATGACGCAGATGATCTTAAACACTATATCTGATTATATTATTTATTATCTAATAAGAATTTTTTTGGCTTTGTTCTGTTTATTCATTGTCACTACTGAAAATCTATAGCCTGTTTGATTGATTACATATGTACAGTGCGGAGCACCATATCGTGCACCGTGAGGAGAAGTAGTTCTCCTCCGGCCGCCTCCTACTATCACGCGCCAGCGGCCCGAGATTTAATCCATATATCGGCACGGTTACCGATGATACATACCGACGCGGTTACCACTAATACCGACAGGTATATGTTATCATAAAATTATCGTGAACATTGAAAAGAGTAACTTTGCATTAAAAGTGACTTTAATAATTTATATCAAATATTTAGTTATTTAATTATTACGTGATATAAGAATATAAAATATATTTAAGTAAGAGAGTAAAAAACTTCTTGTCAGAACCATAAATATATCTTTGACAGAAAAACATTTTTGTGAGCGCAATCCTATAAAATAAAATCTAGCGTAACTGCTTCAAAATTATATAAAATAATTGTTTGTGTCATTCTTCTTATCTTTTCACACACACACACACACACACACACACACATTATTTGTTAGTATCATTATTTTGTTAAATTTTTAAATACATATACAACTATATATGTATATATTTATATATAAACATAACTATTATAATATTGCCTTACTAATTTTTATTTCTGATGTAAAGAAAATTTAACGCTACTTATACAAATCTAGTATAGTGTTTTATTTTTTATTCTTAATATTTAAATGTTTAAAAATATTTTAATAATCACTATGACATTTATCTATTGTCATGGTTTTTTACTCTCTTACTTAAATATATTTTACTTTCTTACACTTACCGTAAGTAAGTGTAAGAAAGTAAAATATTCTTATATCACGTAATAATTAAATAACTAAATATTTGATATAAATTATTGAAGTCACTTTTAATGCAGAGTTACTCTTTTCAATGTTCACGATAATTTTATAACATATGCCTGTCGGTATTAGTGGTAACCGCGTCGGTATGTATCATCGGTAACCGTGCCGATATATGGATTAAATCTCGGGCCGCTGGCACGTGATAGTAGGAGGCAGCCGGAGGAGAACTACTTCTCCTCACGGCGCACGATATGGTGCTCCGCACTGTACAATTGCCGTACAATCTCTTGTAGACAGGTAGAGACGGTTATATTGAGTCAAAAAGTCCTGTACTACTTTGCAAAATTCGCAATAATTGCCGAGATCTTACTTTATAAAGATCCACGAATGAGCGTGCATCGCGTAAGACAGTCCGATGCACGCTCATTTGCAGATTTTTATTACTTAAGATCTCGATAATTATTGCGAATCTTGCAAAATGGTACAGGACTTTTTGACTTAATCTAACTCTCTCTACCTATCCACGAGATATTGTACGGCAATTACAGGACACACTATATACAGGGTGTCTGAAAAATTTTGACACAGCCAAAGTATGGAGATAAATTGAGTCAAACTAAATAGAAAAGTTATTTGTCATTTTACGAAATTCGCACTATTGAAATATAAATAACTAAATGTGAACTAATGAGCGCGTGGAAAGCAATGGTCCTGACTCTGTAGGCGTGTGTGATTGTCAGTATAAGAAAGATAGCTTACATTATGCAATGTCTTAGCAACGAGAGGCGGAAAAACAAACAAGCGCGGCGCGACTCAGCTTTTTGCGATCGGGCGATATTCGGCGGTATGCAGCGAGCAGCGGCGAACGAGGGGTATCGGCAAGCGAAAGAGTCGTCTACAATGAAGGTAGTAAAGCTGCAAGAGTAGAGTAAGGTTTTTGGAGTTATTTCATTTTTGTCTGTACAAGTAATTTATTTCGCGTTTTTTAACACGCGTTTTTCATTGACTAACAGTAAGGCAGTAGGCAGTGCGAAATGGGAATTGCCCATTTCGTTATTCCCATCGTTTCTTCACCGAAAAATAGTTTACTCACTACTTCTACAGCCTTACTACTTTCATTGTAGAGTAACCATAAGACATTGCATGAGAGAAGCTATTTTCCTTTACAGCTGATCATGCACACCTATAAAGTCCGATCATTATCCCCCGCGCGCTCATTGGCTTACATTTATTAATTCATATCTCAATAACTATGGCAAATTTTGCAAAAATGATAAATCACTTTTCTGTTTGGATTGACCCGATCTACCTGCACACTTTGGCTAATTCATTCGTTATCAGACATTTTGTATATATATATATACACACACACACAGGGTGTCCGACAATTACTTTAGCATCTCTCGTAGGCAGATAGAAGGAGTAAAAGTAAATTGAAAAGTCAAAAAAATTGAAGGTAAATATGTATAAAAACGCAGCACCCTCGGAGGTTATTGTCTTTGACATATGTTGTCAAGGACACCTCCCTGAACAACAATTTGAAGGTTTTAGCCGTCGCTCGTTGTTCGTTAAAAACTTATAAACAAAAGAAATATTATAAATGAAGTCTTATTTTCCGACACCGTGTACGTTTTGTTCGTGTTGTAAGCGTGTAGGCAGGGGGGCTTCGCCCATCTCCACTGCTCCCCTTTCACGAAAAAATGGAGAATTCAATTAAGTCGCTTCATGTTGGAAGGCATATAACAACATCAATATGCACGGTTACATTCACTATACAGTAAATCACAAAGAAAATTTTGCAAAGAATAAACAATCTAGACATGAAGCGATACTTAATTGAATTCTTTATTTTTTCGTGAGGAGGGAGCAGGGGGAAGAGCCGCAACTCATCCTGCCTACACGCTTACAACACAAACAAAATGTACACGGTGTCGGAAAATAACAGTTTATTGCCGCAAATTCTTTTGTTTATAATTTTTTAACAAACAACGAGCGACGGCTAAAAGTTACAGATTGTTGTTCAGGAAGGTGTCCTTGACAACATATGTCAAGAACAATGACCTCAGAGGGTGCTCCGTTTTTATACATATTTACCAATTTGAAAAGTTCTGAATTCTTTTTTTCTATTATATATAATAAAGGAGTAATTATAGAATAAATCAAGCCAATCAGTGCCGACCTTTAGCCGGGCGCACGTCAGTGTCAGTGATGAAAGATCTAGCAGGCTAGCACTAAAAGCACCGAGGTGGTGGGGGCATGCACACAAGCGAGAACCGCCGTCCGTGTGCGTGACGTCACGCTCGGCTGTTCGGACTATGTTCCGTTTCTTTTTCACCAAGTCTGCTATGCGAGCAAGCACTGAAGGTAGAAAGCAACGTTTCACGTTGCGCGCTTGCAGCGTATGACAGCGCAAAATCCTTTTCCAAGACTGTAAATCTTGGAAAAAGTACATAATATTATTGATAAGGATGAGTTAAACATCTCAAGATGCATTTATATTATTATATTTGCATTAATTCTTAATATAAGTTAACTGTGATACTTTGAAAGTTTTTAGAATATTGAAAAACATGTAATATATAAATAAACTATATTATTAATATTAATAATTTTTCTATATTTTTAAGTTATAAATCACGAAAAAAATCTACATTTTACAGATGCACAATCCTAAAGTATTTAATTCATATAACATATCATATAAATATAATATATTAATTTATTGAATTTCGTATAATATGAATTAAATATTTTGAGATTATATGTCTGAAAAATGTAGATTCTTGTCATAATTTACATAACAAAAATATATAAAAACAGAACATTAATAACTTTCAATATTCAAAACACTTTTTAATACTTTCAGTTAGCTCATATGTAATAATTCCTAAAAAAATATAACGCATCTTGAAATGTTTTACTACCATCAATAATATTATTTTTTCCAAGACTGTAAATCTCGGAAAAATATATTAATATATAAATATTGTAAGTCTTTTAAATAAAAATTATGTGTAAAGAGTGACTTCGTAAAAGAAGTCTCTCTATTACTATTATATAAAGCCGTGTCAGATTCAAAAACTGTTAATTTTGATAAAATTATGTCGTTTATTGGTAAGTTTTTAATAGAGTAGCTTCTTTTAATGATTTCTTTTGTTGCCCAAACCTTCGGTGGGTTTGACGACAATAGTTTAAGAAGAGAATGGTTTGCTTCCCATCAGAGTTTAATAGAAGCAGAAAAAGATTATTTCTCAACAGTAATTTTGATGACATGAAACACATTTTCCAACGTAAACATAAATATCCCAATTTAAAGTTTCTTTTAAATGCTGTTAGATCGCTGTCAAATTCAAATGCTGATTCAGAAAGAATCTTTTCTCTCTTGCCAGATATAAAGAAAAAAAACGAAATAAACTTTTGTCTGTCAATGCTACTTGCGTGATAAAATCAGCATTGAAAGCGAGAAGGGAAACAACTGTAAACATAAACATTAATGAAAAACATTTCTCTCTAATGTCAGCAAACAATTTGTACTCTGCATGTCTTAAAAAACGGAAAAGTCATTTGAGATTATATGCTGCAGATGATACTGAAGATGCTGGTCCCTCCACGTTGAATATGCAATAATAATGTTTAAATTACCAATTTTTCTGGCATTCTATATGTGATAAATTCATATTTTTAAGTAATAAATATGTACATATTTAAATATGTATATACTATAAATATGTACTATTATTACTTATAATTGTTAAGGTTTTTTCTGTTTCTAAAGTTTAGGTATTAAGCTAAGTTCACACTTACAAGGGGTTCAATATTTTTATATTAATTTTCATCCACAACAGTGTACAGCAATGTCCGAAATTTATAATAAATAAAAACACGATGAATAAACATAAAGAAGTACAGAAATTTCCGTTCTTGTTTTTATTATATACAGGGTGTTTCAGAACTATGGGATCAAACTTCTAGGGGTTATTCAGTGCAACAGTAGAAAACATTTGAGTATAGG
>NW_018021137.1:22849-29761 GCF_002006095.1 Pseudomyrmex gracilis
ACGCGTTAAAATTTAGAAAGACGATGAATTGCCTAAATAGGATTTAATGCATTTAATTTTTGCCGGTCGAATTTGAAGAAGAGGTCCTTCAGCGAGTAAAAAAAAAAAACAAACATTAAATGCATTAAATCCTATTTAGGCAATTCATCGTCTTTCTAAATTTTAACGCGTCTTAGGGCCGTAGTGCGGTAGTGACACTTTTCCGGACATGGGTCCCTATACTCAAATGTTTTCTACTGTTGCACTGAATAACCCCTAGAAGTTTGATCCCATAGTTCTGAAACACCCTGTATAATTAAGTAATTGCGTCGTTATTATTAATATTTTATTCCAAAAAATAAGAACAATTAATTTAGTTGATAGATATAGTCGTTATAATGAAAAAAAAGTTAGCACTGCGAGGTTTCGAACTCGCAATAGACGCCAAAAATTACAGAGCGCGCGCCTTAAGCCGCAGCCACGACGCTTCACGCTGAGTCTAACTTATTTACGTTACTTGACGTACAGCTGGCCGCACGCTTAACTTTGCATGCAAAATCCTCGTAAACTAAGGTTTATGCACTCAAACTCTCTTACACTTTTTATATCCTCGACCTCCCCTTTCGAATGAACTGTGGCTCATTCAATTTCGTATTTCGCAATTTGTGCCCACCCCTTGTTAATTTTTAGTTCTCTCGTGTTGTATAGAGGAAAGTTGGCGTTGTTATCAGAAAATAGAAGAAAGAATGTTTTTTACAAGTGTGTCATGGTAACGATAAAAAGATGTAGAACAAATGTGTTATTCCATGTATTTTCTCTTTATTTAGACAAAATAAAGTAAAATATTCAACAGGTTATGGGCCCAAGATTTGCTCTCAAAAAACAGAGTAATAAATTACATGCAAAAAGCATTAAGGTTAGATTCAATTTACGATGGATCTAATAAAGCATATGAAACCATTGACTGGAGAATCGGACTGGCCTACGTGGAAGAGGAAGATACGAGATCTCCTCGATTATCATGAACGAGCTCTAGATGTTATTGATGGTAAGCTTGTAAAGCCAGAACCGCTAACAGAAGAAGCTACGAATGCACAAATCAAGATGCACAAGGAGCGTTTAGATTTTTATCGTAAGGCTAATAGCTACGCAAAGTCAATGATTACAAGTGCCATTACAGATGAAGTTTATCAAAAGATAATGGACAAAGAAACTGCCAGTGACGCGTGGGAAGCATTAAAACAATAGTTCGAAGCAGCGTCAAAAGATCAACTGTTTAAGATATGCACTGAGTTTTTTGCTTTCTGCTGGAAATCAGGTAACGATGTATCTACATATTTGTATCTACACATATTGCGCAACTGAGAAGTCTATGGAGTGAATTAAATAATGGACTTAAGGTTAAAGGAGAAAGTACATTACCTGATTTGATATTGGTTTGTAAAGTCTTACATATATTACCGAGTAATTTTGAAACATTCAAGTCAAGCTGGATGTTAGTAACTAAAGATAAAAGTAAAAATTTTGATGAATTAACAGTTCAGTTATGTATGTTTGAAAGGAACTTTACAAAGAGTGACAAGAGTGATAAAACAGTATAAGAAGCACTTGTAGTTAAGGCAAGCAGCAAAAATCAAAGTAACAAAGTATCAAATTATAAAAAAAAATCTAGAAAGGATGATGTCTGCAATTATTGTAAAAAGAGTGGACATTAGGTAAAGGAATGCAAACAGTGGATCGCCGACGGAAAACTATTGAAGAATACCGTAAAGGATAGCACGAAAGGCAATGCAGTTGCAAGCGTGGCGTTTACATCTATTTGTGCAGAAGTCTGTACTACAGAAGAAGATCATTCAGCCTGGTGGATTGACAATGGCGCAACAAGACATGTAACAAACTTCAAAATTGTTCTCAGATTTTCAAAAGTTCGAAGAACCTTGCAACATTAAAGCTGCTGGTACAGAAAAGTTAGTAGCATTTGGAAAAGGTACTATTCTTCTTACATCAATTGGTTGTCAAGAAATGGTGTTAAATGATATATGGTATGCTCCAAAGGTCTCTAGGAATTTGTTTTCAGTTTTGGTTGCTCAGGATCCTAACAGCAAGTTTGTATCGTCAGCTACAGAATGTTCACTTGTAGTTAACGGTAGGAAGATTTTAAGTGGAACTAGAAGATTACATGGAACATTATTCAAAGCAATGGTAAAGCCCATTTTACCGGAACAAGAAGTTGAAATAAATGTAGCCTCGGAAGAAACTTCAATGTTGCAGCTGTATCATGAAAGATGAAGACATCAAGACAAACGCCATGTAAAGTTAATGCTTGAAAAAGAGTTGGGTATTAAGGCGTGCTTAGATAAAGGACTTTGTGAACCTTGTATCTATGGCAAGGCACATCGACTACCGTTTGGCCACAGGGAAAGAGCATCTAAAGCGGGTGAGACAGTATCAGCTGATGTTTGTGGTCCATTTCCAGAGTCTCTTCAGAAAAATCGGTATTTAGTTGTATTTAAGGACAGTTACACTAAATTTCGTTATGCTTATGTTAAAGAAAAGTCAGAGGTCAAGAATGTTCTTAAACATGTCATCAAACATGCAAAAATATTGGGACATTCAATCAAAGAACTACTAAGTGATAACGGAGGTGAGTTTGACGATAAAGATGTTCAAGAAATTTTGTGTGCAGAAAGTATTGTGCAGAGACTAACAGCTCCATACACACCAGAGCAGAATGGTGGAAGTGAGCGAGAGATGCGAACAATAGTAGAAATGGCAAGAACTTTCAAATATTTCAATCCAGAAGCAAATTTTTCAGCAGCAACATGGGCGGAATTAGTTCGTACGGCAGTGTACATTCTAAGTCGGTCTGGGAAATCATCTGTAGAAGGTGTGAGTCCATTTGAGCTATGGATGTGTAAAAGGCCTAGGATCAAACACTTACGTGTTGTTGGATCTACCTGTTATGTATATATTCCGGTCCAGAAACGAAAAAAATCAGGCAAAAAAGCAATAAAAGGTTATCTCATAGGATGTGATAGTGACGAACGCTATAGAGTTTGGATAAAAGAGGACTGAAAGGTCATTTTATCAAAAAATGTAGTTTTTCAAGAAAAGTCCAGCAAGTGTGAAGAATGTGTTGAGTTACCATTTGAAGATCAAAAGAAGACTTGTAAAGATATAGAAGAACAGGAAAAAATTAACAAACAAGATCAAAAAGAATGTGAAGAAACAAAAGAAAAATTGTAAAAGATGACAACTTAGATGAAGAAGGTCAAGAAGATGAAGAAACGGAAACTGAAGACAGTGAAGATGAAGATAATCTAAAAGAAAATGTTTTTCCAACACTTAAAAGACAACTTCGAGACAGGTCAAAGTTAAAGAGACCACAACGGTTTGATGAATGTATCATGATGACTGCAGAGTTTATTAGTGGGATAAGTAATCCTGAAACGTATGAGGAAGCAATGAGTAGCACACGAAGTACTTACTGGAAGCAAGCAATGGACGCAGAAATGGCATCATTAAAAGAAAATCAAACTTGGACGCTAACAACGTTACCTGGAGATGCCAAAGCGATACTATGCAAGTAGGTTTTTCGTGTCAAGACGAATCCAGACGGAAGCATTGACAAGTATAAAGCTAGACTTGTCATTAAAGGATTTAGTCAACGTCAAAGTGTTGACTACGATCAAATTTAGTCCTATAGTTAAGTTAAGTACTATTTACTCGGTGTTAAGTATAGCCGCAAGTGAAAAGATGCACTTAACACAGTTTGATGTATTGACTGCATTTTTATATGGGGAGTTAAGTAAGACAATATATATGCAGCAGCCAGAAGGCTATAATAATGGAACAAGTCAAGTTTGTAAGCTGAAACGAAGTTTGTACGGATTGAAACAAGCACCTAGATGCTAGAATAAGCGTTTCAACAGTTTTTTGTCACAACACGGGTTTAAAGTAAGTGAAGCTGATTCGTGTTTGTACGTTAGAAAAAGAAGTGGCAAATTGCTGGTGGTTGCCTTTTACGTTGATAATGGACTGGTAGTAGCAACTGATAAGGAAGATTCAGAAACTTTCATTGAGGAATTGTGAAAGCAGAGTTCAAGGTAACTGCAGCTTCGTATTTTTTAGGTCTTGAAATTTAGCGTTATGATGATGGTGCTATTAAAGTTAGTCAACAATCATATGCAAAGAAAGTGTTAGAACGTTTCAATTTTGAGAACAGTAGACCTGTGTCAACTCCAATCTTGAAAAGCTCCGAAGTGCAACACTCAACAGGGGAAGATATAAAGGAAAAAGACTTTCCTTATCGACAAGCAGTTGGTGCTCTTATGTATCTAATGATCGGAACAAGACCAAATTTAGCCTATAGTATAGGCTTTCTGTCAAGATCACTTGACAATCCGTCTGCAGAAAATGTAGTAGCAATAAAAAGGGTGTTTAGATATATAGCAGGTACAGTAAGCATGGGCATTGTTTATGGCTCAAAAAGTTATGGCACTTTAGACTGTTATAGTGATGCAGACTTTGGTGGGTGCAGCAAAACAGGACGATCAACATCTGGCGTAATTGTTACACATGCTGGAGGAGCTATCTCTTGGCTCAGTCAAAGACAATCAATGGTAGCTACTTCAACAACGGAAGCTGAAATTGTGGCAGCTAATGAAGCAGCAAAAGAAATCATATGGCTAAAAAGATTATTTAAAGACATCGGGAAGTTGAAACGTCTACCCGTTCTTAAAATCGACAATCAGGCAGCGGTTAACACAAAATCCTGAGTTTCATCATCGTATCAAACATATAAGCATCAAGCATTTCTTTATTCGGGAAAAGACAATAGAAGGAGAATTGGATATCAAGCAAGTTTCAACGGAGCAGCAAGTAGCAGACGTGATGACCAAACCCCTTGCTAAGACACAACTACTTATACTTTGTAACAAAATGGGACTCAGATTAAAAAAAAAACGGAAGGAGGAGGCACAATTTTTGTGTCTGATTGTTTTGATTGTTGTCTGTGTGTGAACTTTAGTTAATAAGGGAAAGTGTTAAGGTTTTTTCTGTTTCTAAAGTTTAGGTATTAAGCTAAGTTCACACAATAGAGGAAAGTTGGCGTAGTTATCAGAAAATAGAAGAATTTTTTTTACAAGTGTGTTGTGGTAATGCTAAAAAGATGTAGAACAAGTGTGTTATTCCATGTATTTTCTCTTTATTTAGACAAAATAAAATAAAATATTCAACAATAATACTATAACACTCTTAGTTTGTCTAGCATTGTAGCATATCATACATCTTCATCTATAAATACTAAATGTGTTTACGTCTTAGTTCGTATGGCATTCTATGTCAAAGTCATATTTTTTTATAATAAATGTGTTTCAATCTTAAAGTATCTGGCATTCTACATATCCGACATTTACATCTAAAAATAATAAATGTCTTTAAATCTTAGTATGTCTGGCATTAAATATCCGACAGTTACATCTACAAATAATTAATGTGTAAAATCTTAATATGTCTGGCATTTTATATATCCGACATCCATATTTAAAAACTTAACAGATGCGAAATAAAACGTGGTAAAATAGCGCTACAGGCGAAGATCTACGTTAAAAAACCTACCTTAACGCGCTATTAGTAGCACCTCATGGGTAGGGCGGAAGACCACTACTTTCTTCGTAATATTATTTATCATCATTGCATAAAACTTGTATTATATAATTGTTGCAAAATTATTTAATATTGTAAGATAAAAGATCTCTGTAGCAAAGTTTATTTAATATTTTAGGTTCATTTTCTTTTGGAAAATGACATTTCATGTATTTCGGAAAATTACATTGTTGTCAATTGATTCCACAAATTGCGTCACTAACATGGAGATCTTAATGTATAAAACGAGCGAGAAACGTAGAACGTCGCGCGTCCACGTGTCTACAGTAAACACATCAAAGCTTTTATTTTTGCTGCCGATCGACGTTATGATCTAATATGAGAATACTTATATGTTGGACAATTTCTAAAGAAAGAAATTGAAAGCCTATATTAAATATCATAGAACATTAAACTTCAATGTTTTTATTTAACTTATGTCTAAACGAAATCACTCTTTACATACCAGTTTTATTTAAAAGACGTACAATATTTATATATTAATATTTTTTTCCGAGATTTACAGTCTTGGAAAAAGTATTATTGAAAAAATATTATTGATGGTAGTAAAACATTTCAAGATGCGTTATATTTTTTTAGGAATTATTACATATGAGCTAACTGAAAGTATTAAAAAGTGTTTTGAATATTGAAAGTTATTAATGTTCTGTTTTTATATATTTTTGTTATGTAAATTATGACAAGAATCTACATTTTTCAGACATATAATCTCAAAATATTTAATTCATATTATACGAAATTCAATAAATTATTATATTATATTTATATGATATGTTATATGAATTAAATACTTTAGGATTGTACATCTGTAAAATGTAGATTTTTTTCGTGATTTATAAATTAAAAATATAGAAAAATTATTAATATTAATAATATAGTTTATTTATATATTACATCCCACATAGCACGTAATATTACTGCAATATCACAGTAAAAGTGCAATATATCAGTAATATTAGATATTATAATATAATATTACAATAATATTATCGACATATTACATTTACATATAATAATGAATCATTACAGTAATATTGTATTGCAATTTAAGTAGCAATATTATTTATCAAATGTTTTTATTATGTCTTCTAAACGTTAGAGATGTTATTTAACGTGATTTACTATTTGGCACGTTGCATACATTGCATTGGACTACCCGATTAAAAATTTTCCATGTATAAAATTGTATGGACATATTCGCTATATATATATATATATATATATATATATATAAATTTGCATAATTAGATATAATAATTTTAATTT
>NW_018021137.1:29945-31056 GCF_002006095.1 Pseudomyrmex gracilis
TCTGAAGCCATTCTCTTAAAAAAAGAAATTCTCCGTGTATAAAATTGTATGGACATATTCGGCACATATAAATTTGCATAATTAGATATAATTATTTTAATTTGTGTATATATGAAAAATTTTTTATCGGGTATGAATACAATATTTTAAAACTAATAAATTTTTGTATGATATGTTGCGAATATCTTTTTCAGTAATATTATTCAAACGTATGTATCACTCAGCATTGTACTATTTGAATAATTATTAATGAAAAATATATCCGTATCATTTATAAAATTATATATAGACATATATGTGTATGTGTATGTATATATATGTGTATGTATATGTAAATTTTACATATTAAAATGTTATTAAAGTTAATTTATTATGCATATAGTTTTTACAATGTGGGTACAATTGTGAGTAGGATTGGTAAGATAATAAATTTTTCGTGGTACGGAATTTTTTATAAGCTTTGGCGCAAATATTTTGACGAAACTATGATTCTATATATCTGTTTTGCCTTACTGTAACTATTTCTAAATGGTGATTCCTAAATGTGGTTCGTACGATATAAGAAACAAGTTTGTATATTATAAGGTTTTGTTCCTATAATATATAAATTTATTATCTTGACTTTTAGCGATATTAAGGACGCAAACGATAGTATTATTCTTTAATATAACGCAGTTAGTTTTATTATTGTTTAAATAAAATAAAACAAACAAAGATGTTTTTTCGGGTTTGAACCGCGGTAGTGTCATTTTTATACCGACGTTTCGTGAACATTACAGCTCATTTCATCAGGGTTTGAAGAGCAGCCTGATACTGAGATGCTCTTGGTCAGGTGTCCCTTTTTATAGTGCTAGATTGGAGGGGTGTGGTGGAGGAGGGGTGGAATGGCAAGAAGGAGGGGAGGATGTGTTATGGCAAGATGGAATGCCATAGTGAANTAGTCATATGTCCATTGTCTTTATTGAGATTGTTTGGATGTTTGTATATCTCCAGAGATTCCGTATACTTTCTAGGGAAGTAAGCCCTAGTTTTGTTTAGTACTTGGGTTTGGTCAAACATCATTTTGTGACCAGTTTCCAAATGATGTTCTGCTAATGCCGATTGTGAGTAA
>NW_018021137.1:36406-38551 GCF_002006095.1 Pseudomyrmex gracilis
TTAACAATCGTGTTTAAACTCCAATCGGCCTATATTTTCCACCTTAGAAGTAATTTAATATTAAATTAATCTATAACCTTACAATATTACAGTAATATTCTTGATTTATCACCGCAACATTACTGTGATATATCATCGTAATATTACTGAGATGCGATTCGACGGACATTTTAATATTACTGTGATATTACAGTAATATTACTATGATATTTCTACTATATTAGAGTGTAATAGTGCAATCAAATAACAATATTACTGTGATATTGCAGTAATATTACGTGCTATGTGGGATGTTTTTCAATATTCTAAAAACTTTCAAAGTATCACAGTTAACTTATATTAAGAATTAATGCAAATATAATAATATAAATCTTGAGATGTTTAACTCATCCTTATCAATAATATTATGTACTTTTTCCAAGATTTACAGTCTTGGAAAAGCATTTTGCGCTGTCATACGCTGCAAGCGCGCAACGTGAAACGTTGCTTTCTACCTTCAGTGCTTGCTCGCATAGCAGACTTGGTGAAAAAGAAACGGAACATAGTCCGCACTCTTCCACGAGCCGAACAGCCGAGCGTGACGTCACGCACACGGACGGCGGTTTTCGCTTGTGTGCATGCCCCCACCACCTCGGTGCTTTTAGTGCTAGCCTGCTAGATCTTTCATCACTGAGTCAGTGTGCCGCGCGGAGCGCTCACGCACACCAGCGCGTGGTTCACTGACGTGCGTTCAGCTAAAGGTCGCTAATTGGCTTGATGTATTCAATAATTCTCCTTTATTACATGTAATAGAAAAAAATAATTCAGGACTTTTTGACTTAGTTTTACTTCTTCTAACTGCCTACGAGAGATGCTAAAGTAATTGTCGGACATCTTATATATATATGCATGCTTGTGTGTGTGATCAAATAATTAGCAATACTATTCTAAAAAGTAAACTTTTGTGAATGTTTACAGATTTGCTGCCCATACTTTAGCGTCCAAGTCGTTGGTATTGATAACATTGACATTTATTGATGCTAACCAAGTAGAAGTTTGTATTCACTGTGAAAAAATAGTTATAGGATCGATCTTATTGAATGAATTTAAAAGTAATTTGAAGTAAAACAGTAATATACGTACTTCGCAATAATACAATTATGTGTTTATGTATAAAACAGAAAAATTCTAATATGCATCTTCTGTACGTAAAAGTATAGTCAAATATATAAAGAAATATCAAATATATGAAAAACTTTGTATTGTTTTAATACAGAATCTTTAGTCTCTTGAAGTTTTCCAAACTATAAGTATATTATATATACGGTCATGAGAGCCGTTCGCTGGATGTTGTGCGGAAATATGCGTGTATATGTATGTGTGTGTGTGTGTATATATATATATATATATATATATATATATATATATATATATATATACACACATACATATACCCAGATAACCAAATCTGTCGAAACAGATTTTGCCAAATGCTTGTTACAAAGTTTGTTAGCAGAAAGACATCAAATATGATGCAGAATTTGTTTTATCTGGCAATGTTGCAAAATTGCTAGCAAAAATATATCCAAGCTTGTTAACAAAACATAACAGCAAATTGCTGGCAAAAACCGAACAAAGCTTGCATATAATTTGAGACCAAATTAACGCCAAATATGAAGCAAGATCTGCGCAGCATGACTTGATAGCAAAATAACAGCAAAAACCGAGCAAGACTTGCAGTTCAGTTAAACTTTATGGTATTTAAAAGGCCGTTTAGTTATATCTTGACTTATTTCTAAATTGTATATACACACTATCTATAATCCATAACATATATAAAATTACTTTTACATTTGAGTATTTAACCTATTTCCAATAATTAAATATTAAGATGACATAATGAAATATTTTTTTAGCAAACTAACTATTAGAAAACCTATACAAGCGATGCTAGATGTACGCGCATTTTATATGTATGTATAAGTTTGTAAAGATCTATTGACATATATCTTACATTTATTTCTTCAAATTATATACATATATATATATATATATTGTGACGTTTTTCGCGGTGGTAACGTAATTCTCGCGCCGCTCCCCCGCAAACGGAGATTACTTCCCGGGACTTAGGTGAGCGTCCGCGAGAGGACAACGTTGAATCACTGG
>NW_018021137.1:40476-59950 GCF_002006095.1 Pseudomyrmex gracilis
TAGGTCGCGGGGCCAATCAGGTCGCAGGATTAGCGGCGCGGCTCGCAAGCTCGCTCGCAGGCGGCAGGATCAGCGGGCCGCGAAATTTGAACGCTCGCAGTGTCTATAACTAATTTACAGCAGCATAAGTAAAGCAGCGGGGCGGGATAGCAATCCAAGGGATGCAGCAATGAGATAAGCAGCGGGTCCTTGAAACCCTGCAGCAGGATGGCGGGAACACCGCACGTCTCAGCGTAGGCCGGCTCGTTGATGGTTCGTTCCGCCGTTCCGTCCGTTCCGCTAGGTTAAAGCGCCGAGGTTCCGCTGTGGCCTCTGTCTGCAGTCACCTACCCTGGCTCTCCACGTGACCGGGAAGTGAGACTTCGCGCCTCAGTTCCTCTCTCTCTCTCTCTCGTTCGGGCACCGCCGTTGTCCTTGACGAAAAGTCCCTCGATGTTTTCATGACGGTGAAGCGCCGCAATTACATATAATACAAAAATAAAAATAAAAGACTATTCTAAGCAGATTCATGCAAGCCCTGGAGGATCTTGGCGCTCGTTTTTCAGCTCGTTTTCCCGGGCTCCCGCGAAATCTTTTAACTTTTGTGACGGGGAAAGAGCGGCGCGAATACCACGTCACAATATATATAAAATTATGTTTACATTTGAATATTAAATTGACAATAATTATATAAATATTAAAATGACATCTATGTGAAATATTTTAATATTTATACTTTTTACAACAATTAATTGTCTGTATAATATTTAATTTTTAATAATTTTACAATATTTCTATATTATCAAATATATAACTAAGATTATGCATGTACGCAATATTTATCGTTTATTAATACATAATTGAATTTTCCTAAACAAATATGAAAAGCGATTAAGTATTATGGCCAAACTGCATTCTCCTAATAGAATTAATTAAAATTTCACTAATTGATTCAGTGATAATATCACTGATTTGCAATGAAAAAAAAGGTCTCTTAAAGTTAGGTGTCAGTAACAGATTAGTTTTACTAGGAAACAGTTAAAAATTCGCTGATTATTATTGTTGTGTATTTGTCTTGAATCAGGCTGTTATGAGTATGTTTATAGAATAAACATATTGTCACACATACACTCACTAGTAGTTTGAGCACGTATTTATTGAAACAGGTAAGTACAGGTAGGTGATATATGGACCGTTTATTTTGAAAGTGGTGTAAGTCCATTTTTGAAAAAAATGAGATATCACGTAATTCATAATTCATCATTGACAGATATGTTAACCTATAAGTTTCTCGAAACAAAAGAAAAATGGACTTACACCACTTTCAAAATAAACGGTCCATATGTAGATGCGCACGGTCTGACGAGTGGGAAGAGAATGCCGCCACGAACGTGTTGAACGAGCATGTTCATCAAGAAGAGAAAAACAAAATGTCGGGCCGACGCAGGCAGGAGCATGGTGACATGCGCGTTAGCAGAGTAGCATGCGCAGATGCTTGTACGCATAAAGCATGTTAAACAATATGTTCAACACTTCCGCCGTTTAACTGTTTTATGTTGCATATGTTTAGATTAGTTTGTAAGTATATTAAACGATTTTTAGGTAGGCTCTTCGTAAATATGTCAGACAATTGCTTATTAGGTGGAACATTTTTAATTTTAATAATCTTGTTCTCTACTTTTTCTCGTATAAAATGAAGTCTTATATCAATGTGTTTAGTTCTCTGATGGAACTCAGGATTATGGATTAAACGTATCGTGCTTTGATTATCTACAGATAAGTCGACGTGTTTGTCTGTTAGGAGTTCTGGATCTGTGAGCAGTTGTCTGAGCCATATTGCTTCTTTGCAGGCTGTCGCAGCAGCTACGTATTCGGCTTCGGTGGCACTGAGAGTTACAATTTTCTGTCTCTGGGACGACCACGTGACAAGTGCTTTGTTGATGCAGAAGGCATATCCGGTTGTAGACTTGCGCGTGTCCAGATCTCCTGCAAAGTCTGCATCAGAGTATCCGCAGAGTTTTAAATTTAATTGTCTCCCGCCGCTTTCATATAGTAAACCATGATTTATGGTTCCGATTAAGTATTTGAAAATTCTTTTCACAGCTGTCCAGTGTACTTTATCGTGTTTGTTTCAGTGCCTACTGACTTGATTGACGGCAAAACTGATATCGGGTCGAGTGGCCTGAGCTAGAAATGTTAATGAGCCTACAGCTTCTCTAAATGGTACAATGATTGATGTGTCGTTTGTGTCGCTCGAGCTTAGATTTGCGTTGGGATCAGCTGGTATACATACTGGTTTCGCGTTGGACATATTGAATTTTTCTATTAATCGCTGAGTATACTGAGTTTGATGTATAAACATTGTCCTTGCTTTACGATTGCGTTCTATTTGCAGTCCTACAAATAAACTGGCGTCTCCTAGAGTTACTTCGAAAGTTTGTTTTAGGGCTTTAATTATTTTGTCGATTGATTCACGTGATTTACTGACTAAGAGACCATCATCAACAAATAACAACAAGTATACACGATTGTTGTTTATGTTTCCGATATAAATGCACTTATCAGCTGCGCTCGCAATGAAATTGAATTTATTTAGGAATGAGTGGAATGTTTTGTTCCAGCAACGCGGTGCCTGTTTTTAGTCCGTACAGAGATTTGTTTAACTTACATACAACGTCGATATTGGCGTCGTTCTTCTTTAGGTGTAGGCCTTCTGGGATCTTCATGAAGATCGTTTTTTCTAGTTTTCCGTATAGAAACGCCGTCTTGATGTCGAATTGCGTTACTTCCATGTCCAAGTGTGTTGCAATAGCTAGTAGTATGCGAAGAGAGTCGTATCTGGTTACAGGTGCAAAGGTTTCAGTGTATTCGGTACCAGATTTTTGTTGGAAACTTTGTGCGCACAGTCGAGCCTTGTATCTAGTAATAGATCCTTCTGTGTCACAGATTGTCTTGAACACGCACTTCGAATCTATGAGATGTGCGTTTGTGGGCTTCGGTACAACTGTCCAGGTACTGTTTTTTCTGTGTGCTGCAAGTTCATCTTCAATTGCTGTGGACCATTCGTCCGCACGGGGTCCGTTTACTGCTTCCTGAAACGTGTCAGGTGTGTTATAGTGTATATAGTTCGATTCGTACTTTTTAGGTCTTCTGATTTGATTCCTTTCTCTCAGTTGTCTTGCTGGTGTTGAGAATTGGTTGAGTAGACTTCTGTTTTCCTGTTGTGGGTCTTCATGTTCCTCTTCTGAAGCTGTTACTAGTTCTTCGGATTCCTCATCCTGAGTATCTGATGCTCCACGGTTGTCGCCATGGTCAAAGTCATCCATAGTCTCTTGTTCGCTTGAAATAGGTATTTCAGGAGTCGTATTTTCACGCTTGTCAATAAATGGTAGAGGTATAGTGTCTTCATTAAACACAACATCACGAGAGATGATAATTTTATCTGATTTGGGATCATATAGACGATAATTGCTTGACTTAGTCTGATATCCGACTAATATGAGTTTCTTGGCCTTTTTGTCCAGTTTCTTCCTGAATATTTTGTCAATGTGGACAAAGGCGTCTGCACCAAAGACTCGTGTGTGAGAAAGGTCAGGCTTCCTTCCCCACCAGATTTCATAGGGCGTAGCATTTTTGTTCTTGTGGACTAGAGTGCGGTTTAGTAGATATACGGCTGTGTTGATCGACTCTGCCCATAGTCTCTTCGTGAGGTTTTTGTCAAGTAGCATTGTGCGAGCACATTCGACGATTGTTCTATTTTCGCGTTTCGCCTTGCCATTTTGTTGTGGTGTACGGAGCAGTACTTTCTAGAATTATGCCATATGACTTGAGATACTCGTGGAAAGCAGTGTTTGAGTATTCTCTCCCGTTATCGGCACGGAGTATCTTTATGTTTCTGTCAAATTTGTTGTGTATCATTCGTTCGAATTCTTTGAATTTGTTTAGAACGTCTGCTTTGTGTTTTATGAAGTATATTGTTCTGTAGTTACTTGCATCATTGATGAATGATACATAGTATCTGGATCCTCCGATTGATGTCTCTGAGAAGGGTCCGCATACATCTGAATGGATGTATTCTCCTGGCTTCCAGTTCTGGTCTGTGTGTGTTTTGTTGAATTTCAGGCGATGAGCCTTGCCAAACTGACACGTTTCACAAAAGAAAGTGTTTTTGTCTGCAGGATTGACACCTGTTACCGCTTGACTGTCTATGGTTTTTTGAAGAGTTTGTTTACTCACATGTCCGAGTCGTTTGTGCCACTCATGTAGGCTTGTCACTGTAGCGTGGATTTCGTTTGGTTTTTCATTCACTATCACTTTGAATAGCATTTTGTATATGTTGTTGTCTAGCCTTACTCCCTTGGCTTCTACTGTGTTGTTGTAGGTTAGGATGACTTCTTTGTTACTGAATAGGACTTTGTAGCCTCTTGTGGTGCATACACCGACGGAGAATAGATTTTTCTTTAAACTTGGTACGTACAGCACATTTTCTATTTTTGCTTTGATCCACTTGCCGTTGATCAGTTTCTCAATGTGCACTGTACCGACACCTTTTACTGCGCACTGGCCATCGTCACCGAGGGACACTGTATCGCCCTCTCTGGGTTGTAAGTCATGTAACCAATGCCGCCTGTATGTTATGTGTCGGGACGCACCGCTGTCGGTAATCCAGATTTCTTTTAGGTCACGTGATATAGCCGTGTTCTCACTTGATAGAACAAGTGACTGGAGCTGTTTGTGCACTTTGGGCGATGTCTCGGCCAGAAATGCACTGTCACTTGTTTTCTTTTCTGTTTTGTCTTGGTAGTCTTTTTTTCTTTTACGGCATTCACGAATGTAATGTCCTTTCTTCTTGCAATAGTGGTACTCGACGTTGGACTTGTTGATGTCTGTTGTCTTGTTTTTTCTTGATGTATGTTTTGTCTGTTGACCAGTTTTTCTTTTATTTGAGCTCGTGACTGCGAATGCACTGGTTGTGTCATCTTCTGTAGTAAGTTTGTTTTCTTCTTTGATTAGCCGTTCGAGAAAGACGCCTACTGTCTGGCTTTCCGTTGGCACGCTGTCCCATGCTGTTACGAGCGTGTTATATTTGGCCGGTAGCGAGCCCAAGATCTTAGCCATGATGTCTGTTTCATCTATTGTTTGTCCGGCATCTTTTAGTTGACTGGCTAAGTTTTGTACGTTTGTTACATGTTGGACAACTGAGTCGCTGGAATTCATCCTGTGCTCATGATATCGTTGTAATAATAGTAATTTGCTCGATGCGGATTTTTGCTCGTATGTTCGCGTTAGACTCTGCCACATCTCTCTCGCAGTTGTACATGTTATAAGACTTTGTAACTGTTTCCTTTCCATTGACATGGAGATGATGCTCATTGCCTTGGCGTTGTCCTTTGTCCAAGATTTGACTGCTTGGCTAGTCCTTTCACCTGGCGGCTTTTCTCGGGTTCCGTCGATGAGATCTTCCAGGCCGTGGGCAATGAGCAACTGCGTTATTTCAAACTTCCATGATAGGAAGTCTGACCCGTTGAACTTTGTTAGTCCTCTGGTGAGATTCTCTTCCATGGTTACCAGTGAGTGGTTTCTTTTCGCAATTCTTGATCACTTTGATCACTGCTAGCACGTCACAGAGATACGATGTGTACACGGGATTCACCAGGAGCACACTTAGCCACGTTGAGTTCACAAGATTCAATACGAGCACACTGGGCCCATAAACTGTTGTGTATTTGTCTTGAATCAGAATGTTATGAATATGTTTATAGAATAAACATATTGTCACACATACACTCACTAGTACTTTGAGCATGTATTTATTGAAACAGGTAAGTACAGGTAGGTGATATATGTAGATGCGCACGGTCTGACGAGTGGGAAGAGAATGCCGGCACGAACGTATTGAACAAGCATGTTCATCAAGAAGAGAAAAACACAATGTCGGGCCGACGCAGGCAGGAGCATGGTGACATGCGCGTTAGCATAGTAGCATGCGCAGATGCTTGTGCGCATAGAGCATGTTAAACAATATGTTCAACAATTATAAACATTGTAAAATACATTTTTGAAATCATGCAGGTTTTACCTGATTAACCATTCTCCAGGAAGGAGTAATTACTTAAGTAATAAAAATATAAACATTAAAAAAACTTTGCAACTTATCGGGCAACGTTTCTCATACGTTTCAACGAAATCGGACCGAAACTTAAAAAGCGGACATTTCGACGTTTCCGCTACGTTACTACGACGTTTTAGAAACGTTTGACGAAACGTTGCTAAGTTTTGGAAAACCATGGACATAGAAATATAGGGTCGGAGCATAGATCATGGACATAGGAATATAGGGATGGAGCATAGAGTTGCGGGGGGGGGGAAGCCACTGCGGGGAGGTGCGACGAGGTAACATGTGCTTAAATATGATTGGTTGTTGTTGTGCGCAAGCGCAATGACATACTTGAATTGTACGAAAGCAACGAGAGCGGGGAAAAGGATACGCAAATTAACATATATTCAATACATAATACATTCACGATATAAATAAATAATTATGGTGCTGTGCTGTGTCCCAAATTGTCGCAATAGGTCAGACAATCAAAATTGGAAACAAACTACCAATACAAACAGAAATAAGAAAATTACATTTCACAGATAATAAATTTGTGTTATTTTAAAATAATAGTAGTCTAGTTTTAGAAAAGGTGTTTGATATTTTATTTGTATTCACATTTAGTTTTCTAAAAAATAATACTCGCAACTTGTGGAAAATAGTATTATTTTATATATATGTTGTTGTTTTATAATATATATTTTGTATTGTTTTATAATATATATTGTTGTTTTATAATATATGTATTATAATATACGTATTAGTAAATTTAATAATATAATATAAGGAATATATATCTTATGATAACTACCTTTACGAAAAAGAACTACTGGCAGTAATATATTGCGGCAGTGGTACGAAAAAATTACTGGCATTCTGTGTAATTGCCAGTAATATTCTCAGTGATTCCTGTAATACCTAATAATATTCTTATGTGATTGTCAGTAACATTTATATTACTGACTTTATTTATATGTAATAGGCAGTAGTTCTTTTTCGTAAGGGTATTTACTGTGTTTTTTATATTTTATTTACTGCAACTGTTAACATTATATTAATTTATGTGCCCTATTGTAAGATTTATTGTATTTTTTTTCTTTTTAACTTACAAACAAATATGTTGATTTTATAACACAAATATATACAATATTTTTATAAAATATATATATATGTATAACATTTATTTTAACTGTTAATTAACATTATAACAGAATAGCTTTTAATTTTTTTATATTAATTATTTTTATTCATTTTATATTAAGTATTTGCTGACATTGTGACGTTTTTCGGAGTTCTTATGGATTTTTTGCGTCGTCCCGCCCGAAACGGAAGTACGAAATCGGGACACGGACGGAAGTCCGCGAGATAGGGAACGTCTATATCGGCAGGAGAGAAAAGGGTGATAAACCGAGCACACCACTGCGCNGAGCCGACGGATTCTTGGTTATAATTTTGGGCGCCAGACGCGTAACCGCGTCAAAATGTGCGTCGNTCAACACAATGGGCCGACTAGCTCTATTTGGAACGGAGAGGGGGTGGGTCTGACGATAAATAAACAAGGCTGTCTCGAACGAATCTCGGATTAGGATCGCAATCAACCACACTGCAGATAGAGATAAAGAAATAAACAATTTATTATAACACCGCGGAATAAGATACGACTTGGCGAAAATAACAAAAAAAAAAATACAAAATAAACTTCACCGATATGATACGGCGAGATCGCTTTGTCGCGGCGGTAAGTGATTACAAAAGAAAATAAAGTAAAAGAAAATACAAAAGTACAGGGACAATTAACAAGGCACTTTAACCAGAAGCGTGATCTATCGCAGGACCAATCTCGTATATCGACTCGTGATATCGAGGACGCTACGTCGACGCGCTGACTTCATGGGACACAACGAAAGAACGAAAATGCTGCTTGGCGCTTTACTGGAACTCCAGGGCTTGTACTACTCAATAGAGTAATTACGCGACACGCACTTAGACCTACGAATTAATACCACAAAGTCTCGTGGAATCCGATTCTAGCCGCTGCCGAAAATTCGAAACTGTGGCAAAGGTTATGTCCTTGCCGGTACCAACACGCGAGATTCAGCGACTAGCCTCGACACGAGACTCGAGTAACGCGGATTCGTGGCTCACCAATTAAACGAGGACACCTCACCGTACGTCGTCGTCACTCTCCATCCGGCACAATAGCCAAATTTGCCGTTGAATGATAGCTCGTTGGGAGTGCCGTTAATGCTTCCGTCCTGTTCGATAGGTAGCGACCAAGAGAGCGAGGATCGCGACAGAGATGCCAGATTCTGAACACTTGGTAGCATGCGGTAGCAGCGGTAGCATGGAGGGGATGCGCACACAACCTCAGATCGTGTACGTGTGCGCTCGAGCTTCGGGCGCGATCGGACAGTAGAAAGAGACAGAGAAATGACTTTCTGTCTCGCTCTCGCTCGGGCAATACGACGTTCAACTCTCAATAATGTCGTAAGCGGCATAAGAAATGTCCGAATTCTCCGGCTCGTTTTCTGACTTATATAGTAGACTAGAATAGTAAATTTATTATTTTATTTGTACGCAGTTTTCTGTACATATAAATTTTATGTATACATACATATAAATGCAATTTTTAATTATAATAAAGAAAAGTCAGAAAACGAGCCGGAGAATTCGGACATTTCATGCCGGATATGAGCCTATTTCTCCAGAGAAACATATTATAAGTTTTCTTTGGTATGTTGGACATGAAAGCGCTGGCTATCGAGATGTGGCCGATAGATTTGGAATTACTATAAGTGCGTTGTACAATGTTATATCTCGAGTCACAAATTTTTTACTGTCTCTTGCACCAAATATCATCAGATTTCCTACATTGCAAGAGAGAGAGACCACTAAACAATTTTTTCTTCAACACAAAAAATTTCCTGGAGTAATAGGTATATTTTAAAAGTATTATTTTTAAACATGTAGGATTTCGATCATTTAATTACTAATAATTTACTACAGGTGCCATAGATGGATCGCACATTAGAATAGATAAACCAATAGAAGATAAAGATTCATACATAAATAGGAAGCACTTTTTTTCTATTCAATTACAAGGCATTGTTGATCACGAACAAAAGTTTATGAATGTCTTTATTGGTTACCCTGGATCGGTTCATGATGCAAGAGTTTTTAGGGAATCACCGGTGTACAATAGCCTGAATCAACTTTGTGGAGGTTTGTAATTTTTCTTCAACAATATCCAAATGTATAGTCGGATGCTACCGTAAAGAACTTCAATGATTTCCGCAATATACTAGAACTTTGTTTATTTTCCGCTCTTGGAACGTGAACTATTTATTTATTTTTTGTTTGGAAGGGCTCTTCACTACTCTTGCAGAATAAAGGTGGATTTAAATTAAACGGCTAAAGTAATTGGCTGCTGCATTATATATGTAAATGCGCAAGTTTTGTTTGTTCATTTCGTCAAGTGCAAAAGTGAGAGTAGGAGTTGTAAAGGTAACTGAGTTAAAAAAGCTGAATTAAAAAATAGTCGAGTGATTCCGCAGAAAATAAGTGAATGGGAAAGTACATGAACGGAAAATAAACAAAATTCCAGTGTAGTGTGTGCAATCTTTTACTGAAATAACTTTCTAATTTGCAGAAGATGGATACTTACTTGGAGACAGTGCGTATCCTTGTTTACAACGGCTGATTGTTCCGTATAGAGATACTGGACATTTGACACGAGCTCAAATAAATTTTAACCTAAGATTGAGCTCATGTCGAGTCATCATTGAAAATACATTTGGTAATCTAAAACAGCGCTTTCGTCAATTATACCATTTTAAGTTGCGAGACATTGTTCGAATGATTCAGGTTGTGCATGCGTGTTGTGTTCTGCACAATCTGGCGAATGCTAACGATCTGCAGTTATTTGAACCACCTCTCNATGAAAATCAACCAGATCCTGATGCTGTAAATGCATTGATCAACATGGCTGAAGATGCTAATGCAATACCACAAGATAATCAACAGGGACAAGACCTTAGAGATGAAATATGTAGACAGCTAGCTGCGCAACTACAATAAATAATCCAATAACAAGATATTCCAACTAAATAAGATGTAATTTACGATATATATTTATATATATGTTTGTATTATAAGTATATTTGTATATGTTATATTTATTTTATAATCTTTCAACCATATATATTTCTATATTAGAAGTAACAATAAATATATATTNACTAAATATGTTTTTTAACTGAATATAAAAAATCTGTTAATAAAGTATTTTTCTCTTCTATTAGATCATTCCTTCTTTTTCTCTGTTGAATAGCTTCCTCTCTATGATTNTCCATCGCAGTCATATATTTGTCCTGTCTATCTTTTATCTCCTTATAAGTGTCGAGGATCTGCGTTAGAATGTCATTTTGCTTTTCTTGATATTTTTCAAGTGTCTTCCTATAGTCTTTCATTTCTTTTTGGCATTGTTCTAAGGCCTTTGCCGTTGTTCCTGCGGCGACTCTTCTTTTGGCAACAGCAGTGAGATTGTTAGTAGTTTCAAGTACTGGTCCGGTCATTGCATCACATTCATTAGGAGAAGTCACATTTTCAAGTTCTTTGCTTCCTTCTACATTTGCACTCGTTGGCAATACAGGTGTTGCGGAGACTGGCATCAACATTGGAGCACTAATGATACAAATAAAGATGTTTCTTCCTCGGATATATCTATCAAAGGGCCGTGTTTATAGTCGAAGCTCAAGGTAATGCTTAAGACTGTCTCGATGAAGATGGTCTTATTTATTTAAGATCATTTCTCAAGAACGATATAATTCACAGTCGCAATATAAGGTGATCTTCGTCGAGAAATTCTTCTTTAAGTAATTCTTATTTGATATAAGATTGTCTTTACGAAGATGTGCTTAAGACAATGCTTATTTATAATTCGGTTATTTTCGTAATATTTCCGTTGGATCCACCAATAGAAATATTGGTTCATGTTATTAAGTAGATATACTATCTAGTTTAATATATATATATTATTAGTCGTGACTAATATTAAACATTCTTGGCTGAAGTTGGATTGCATCAGCCGTATTGGTTAGATGTGCGTAGTTACGCTGTGAATATTTTTGGACAATTGTCGGTGTTTTACACCACTTTCTTTATTATTATCTTTAATTTAAACAAATATACAACTCCGTAGCTTGGCGTCAGGAACCCAATCCACGGTTTTAAACCTGTTATCAAAAAGACATAGAATAGCGTGTTACGTCCGGACCTACGGTTCCAATCGGGTCCTAACGGAGGAACGCAACTTGACACACGACACTTTTGTGTATTATATCTCGGCACACTGACCTAATGAGATAAGGCAAGCATGCGAGTCGAGCGAGACTGTTCAACGACGTAGTCACGTCAACGGACTTGCCGATATTACTTGTCTAACGTCTTCTCACTCGTCGGTCGTCTTTTAGGTCTTAGAAACGAATCTAATTTATCTGGGACAGGACCTGGTGATCACGTGATGAGATTACAAGAATGAATTTTCAGGATAGAAGTTTGAAGTTTAATTAGTTGAAGCCGTTTTCATTCTTATAAGCATATAAATCATTTTATTCAAAGTATTAACATTTAAGTTTATCCAAAAATATTCTTACGCAAGTTGAATTAAATAATCGGACGTGTGATGAAGTTTGGTGTGAATTTGAGTATATCTTGGCATTATTACTATGTTTGATCCTGGACGTTTGTTATTAACATCACTGTTAATATTTTCAATATTTTAAAATCCTTGCGTAAATGAGCACCGTTACTATTTAAGTTATTGCCGGATAGACGGTGTTTGGTACGCTTCGGTTCGCTCGCTCGACGGGCAGCGGTTCTCCGCCGCGGTTGTTCGGTTTCGAATATCGCGTTGTTAGAATCACGGTTGATTTTCGGAGCGGTATGACAACTACATATGTTTCGCTACTGCTCAAAGTTCGATAGTGGTGATTGGAAATCGGCAGCGGTTCAGAACAACTGACGTCGTGAAACGCTAATCCGATAGAAATGGAAGTCAGCGGCAGCTCGGAACGACACACAAGGTCGTGAGCTGCTAATCCGACAGGAATGAAAAGTCAGCGGTGGCCCGGAACGACACACAAGGTCGTGAGCTGCTACTCCGACAGGAATAAAAAGTCAGCAGCGGCCCTGATCGATTCGCAAGATCGTGAGTAGCTAGTCTGACGGAAAAGGAACCGGCAGCAGTTCGGAACGGTTTGATACCGCGAAACGCTGGTCCGGCTAGGATGTCGAGGAGAAGGACTTACTAAATGAAGCAGTTATTAATTGAATTGTCGAATTTAATCCTTTTCTTCCGAATATTAACTGTCTCGAAGAAAGTTTTACTGTGTGCGCGGGAACCTTAAATTTGTTTTGCAAAATTATTGCATTAGTAAGTACTCACTACTTATTGTTTACAGTAGAATGTCGAGATGAGTGATTGATTCGCTTCGCCCAAAAGTCAGGAGTCTGTCAGCTGGACTCAGGTGGGATGAAGTGATCGTCTCCTCCGATGGGAGTTGTCACGAGTCGCACTGTTCACTCGGATTTACGTGCCGAGATCGATGTCAAATTAAGAATCGTTTGGATTGTCGAATTTCAGACCGAACAGGAAAAGCGAGTATCTTTTCGTATGACCGAATTGACTCTAAGTTAAATTGTTGAATTGAACTTCGAAAAATTGATTTGGACGAGAAGGAATAAAACTGTGTTAATAATTGTAATGCTGGTTATGGAGCGCGCTCTCCAATGTTCCAACGCCTTATATATGATGATCTCGGGGCATCAACTTTTCTGATTTTTGCCAATCGTCTTTAGATTTTACTTTCCCACTCTTTACTGATTAAAATTTCGATCCTTCATTTGCTAATCCGACCAGGCGAGATTACCAATCACCGACAATCATTCTTTCTGACTCACTCAACATTTGTTTAAACTTTATTATCTGCACGTGCAATTTCCTGTTTATTTTCGGTGCCATAACATTCCTTGCTAGAGATTAGCGGACCGCCTAAACTATCTAAGTTTATATTCGCGAATTATTCGCGAACCAAACATCCGGGCTACTTGTTGACTAATTAGCTAGTATTCCTTTGAAAGTCGGTAAGAGTGATTAGATAAAAAAAATTGCGATACGGATTTGTTTATCTTAGTTCAATAAGTCCTTTGTTCTCTGCTCAAGGATTGTTATTTAAAAATTAATTCTAAGGCGTGTTACGTCCTGGGGACTCCACGGGCCCCTTTTTCTTGCAACGCGACGCGCCAACGCATAACAAATTTTCTTTTTTGTAAATAACGAAAAGCAATAAATAACTCGAACGGGTCTCCTATTGTTTGGAAACTTAAACTCCAGACGATAGGAGAGCAAACGGAAATCCCATCGGCGCCCGAAAAGATAAACCGCGCCTAGTACTAACTCGAAATTTTGAACTTATTGTTTAAACATCCTAAACAAACCCGGATATCTTCGGGCCAGGAAGAACACCGCTCATAAAAATTAGACCAGCCGGATCAAATAGAACTCCGGCGCCACGAGCACTTTTATTATAAACAAATAGCAAAGGGTCTTGGTGGCGTGATCGAAAACCACCACTCTCCCTTTTTCCTTCTCCGGAAAATCGGACGAGCCGACCGAGCCGAGAGATCGTCGCCGATTGGCGATCTCACGAAGTTTACCCGACCACTAACTAACAAATAGGAAGTGGCAAAGCTCGACTGAGTTTTCCGATTGGAAGAGTCTTCGCTTACTCAAAATTGTATATAAGCCAGGACTCTCAGAACCGAAGGCAGATAATGCCGCAGATTTTAGAAGTACTACAGCGAGTGAGTGAGTGACAGTGAGTGCAGAATGTGAGATCCCAGAGTGAACTACTCCGCCGCAACAGCCTAGAACCTTTTATTAATCAACATCACTGGTCCGCAGCAAATAGTAAGTCCACATTGTAAGTATTTTTATTCGGAGATTCCACTGTTCGCGTACTTACCTCCCGACTTTGCGACTGATTTTCGGAGAAATCGAGAAACGGTCAAAATAAACAAATACATAGACACACTCAAAAATTTGATTTAATCGGAAGAGCTACTCACGGTATATAGCCGTCTCGGGTGGCAGCCGAATTTTTCGGAAGGGTTACTCGCGGTGTATAGCCGTCTCGGTTGGCGTCCGAATTATTTCTTTTTCCTTCCTAAATCACGGAAACAAACAAAACCCGCTTATCTCCGAATATCAGTCGTAGAACCATGACATATTCAAATGTATTCCTATCATTAAATCTATCGGAACCTAAGAAATGAAACAAAACCGAATTTGTCAACTGACAGAAGGAAATACATTTCTAAGATGATCTAAGTTGCGTAAACATGGGTTAAAGAGGCTGGCTGCATTGAACAACTCGTATTCCCTCTCTCTCTCACACTTGCACTCTAGCTTATAGATTACTTTGTACGAAATGATTATGCGCTCCGTCATTGTATTAGTTTCAACACATCTGTATGTTAGTAATTTGCTAAGATTTGTCTTTTTTTAAATAAATATAACTACTTTATAATGTGTGGAATCAAACTAAAGAATTATTCTTTGTTATCCTTCTTTCTGTATAAGGAATCTTTCTTTCCCACTCTCACTTCCTCGTTAAAATCGCTAGGTCCTGTCCTTGGTAAATGAGATTTGCGTCTCAGACCTAAAAAGGGACCAACGAGTGAGTGTTTGCTAGACAGAATAAGATTGGCGTACGCCGTTGACTTGTCGACGAATATAAACAAACTCGCTTGACTCTCTCATAGCGGGACTTCCGTGTCTACTGTAAAGAGAGATATGGAAAACGACGCGTTTACTGTTGCGTCACTCCACAGCCCGACCGTATCCATGGGCCAGGACGTAACAGGCGCAAATCTTAAAGCTAGTTTATGTCTGGTTCCAAACAGAAGGGGACCGTGGAGTCCAGGACGTAACAAGCGTATGGACTAGCTTTATAGGTCCACTGAGCCAAAAGAGCACCAAACCAAACATTTTTGGCTGCGTTCCGATATTCACTGTACACAGCGCGTCACTGAATTGCGGAGTAGACGCGAGGGTCTAGAGGCAAAAGAAGCGGTTTCTCTTAGGAATAAATAGTACCAACGAGCACTGTACCAGCTGATTAGTAGCAATCGTTTATCTACAACTATGTCGCTTTATTTATTTCTAAGAAAAACCATCCCTTTTGCCCCTAGATCTCCGCACCTACTTCGCGAATTTTTGACGCGCTGTGTACAGTGTACTTACCATACTCACAGCCAGAGATCTATAGCAAGGAGAAACACTAACTTCATAGGTTTACTTTTTTTTAGAAAACGAATGCCAGAGTTTTATTTATTATTAAATAAAATAGATCAAACTAGCCTTTTATCCACTGATGGTGATTAAAATAAAAATCAGCTTTATTCTTGGGACGTTTTGAAAGTTGTTTATTAATTTCCGATCATCATCAGCCACTACATTAACAAAAAATTAATTATCTAATAATTAATTAGTATAAAACACCTCGGTGGTCTCGGTGCTAGCCGGCTAGAGTTTGCAACACTAATTCGAGAGTTTTGGCTGTAGTTACGCTGTGAGCCGTATCGGTTGAATGTGTGTAGTTACGCTGTGAATATTTTTGGACAAATGTCGATGTTTTACACCATTTTCTTATTATTATCTGTTAATATGCACAAAATGATATTCTTATGTCTTTCAGACGATAATAATGAAGTGGAAATTTGTGCCGACTTATGTGCAGAAGGTGCTATTAAGAAAGGTAAACTTGTGAACACTTATATTTTAGTTTAATATTTTATTAATTCTATTATTGCACACTATTGCACAAATTGATATTATTATGTTTTTCAGACGATAATAATGAGGTGGAAATTTTTGCTGATTTACGTGCAGAAGGTGCTATAAAGAAACTTCTCTTAAAACAATATATTTATACTAGTCATTATTTTTTTTTTACTAAGGAATTTCATAAATGTTTTTGTAAATAGAAATGACAACTGTTGGATTACATATCAAAGCAGCACTTAATACAAGTATGTGTTGAAAACTTTGAAAAAATAATAAATAAGTGTTAACAAATACTATGCGTTTAAAAAGCATTACATTTACAATACAAATAATATACACTCATCATAGAATGTCTTTTAGTTACAAATACATATACTCCATGTTCGGCTAAACATATCACTCAACTTTATAAACAAGATATCAAGCATGTTAATCATTTGGACAGCCTTCAAGGTAAAATTATAATTTGTAATAAATTTTGCTTCTAAATCAATATCATATCATTTAAATATATTTTTGATTACTGTTACGTCCTAGAGACTCCACGGTCCCCTTTTTCTTGCGACGCGCCAGCGCATAGCAAATCCTTTTTTTGTAAAAAAACAATAAATAACTCGAACGGGTCTCCTATCGTTTGGAAACTTAAACTCCAGACGATAGGAGAGCAAACGGAAATTATATCGGCGCCCAAAAAGATAAACCGCGCCTGGCAATAACCCGAAATTTTAGATAACGTGCAAGAAAAATGTATTATTTAAACACTTCGAGCAGCTTTCCAAACAAACCCGGATATCTCCGGGTCATGAAAACACCGCTTATAAAAATTAGAGCGGCCGGCGCAAATAGAAACTCCGGCGCCACGAGAATTTTTATTATAAGCAAATAGCAAAGGGTCTATGTGGCGTGATCGAAAAAAACAACACTCTCCCTTTTCCCTTCTCCGAAAAATCGGACGAGCCGACCAAAGCGAGAGATCGTCGCCGATTGGCGATCACACAAAGTTTACCCGACGACTAATTAACAAATAGAAACCAGCAAGGCCCAACCGAGTTTTCCGATTGGAAGAAACTCGGTGAGCACTCGCTGACTCAAAAGAGTATATAAGACGGGACTCTCGGAGCTGGAGTCAGAAAAACCTGCTGATTTCGCCGAGAGTGCAGCAGCAAATTCGCGACGAGTGAGCATAAAAAAGTTGCAAGTGCAAGTGCGAGCAGTGCGCCAAGAATCCGCCGAACACCGAAGCCGCACCAGGTTCCGAGCTACCTACCAAGCCATACGGGCCGAAGGGAGAAAGGAAATCGCAGCCAGCAATCATCTAAGTAGTAAGTTCACATCATTATATATACGGAGGTTCCACTTCTCGCGAAATTAAAAGATGACGTCGCGATTGATTTTCGGAGATATCGGGAAACGGTCAAAATAAACAAATATATAGATACACTCAAAATTCGGTTTAATCGGAAGGGCTACTCGCGGTGTGTAACCGTCTTGGGTGGCAGCCGAAATCTTTGGAAGGGCTACTCGCGGTGTATAACCGTCTTGGGTGGCAGCCGAAATCTTTGGAAGGGCTACTCGCGGTGTGTAACCGTCTTGGGTGGCAGCCGAATATTTTGGAAGGGCTACTCGCGGTGTATAGCCGTCTCGGGTGGCAGCCGAATATTTTTTCTTCATTTTCTTCCCCAAACCACGTAGTAAACAAGGCTCAACATCTCCGAAAACGGTCGCGAAGCCAAGAAATTACAATAACAAAAGAAAATACAATAATATAAATTGAGTGTAATTGCATAAAATCGTTTAAGTGGAACCCCGGCAGAGAACTTTGCGAACGGGTAAAAAGGCCCAGCGCTACGTAAAATTGCGACGAGCGGCAGCGCTCGCGCTAAACGAAGCGGAGCCGACCCGGCCCATTGACGCCACCCCTCCTTAGACATTAGGAAACGATTGTAGCAGCGACAATAAAATAAGAAACCCCACCGATACACACACAACTTCATTGCACGCGCACGCACACCCGCCGACACACTCGCACGTAGACACCTCTCGCCCACAAAATAATAGTAACAATGATCACGCGCACGTAGAAACACACACAGACACACATACACACGATGATTCGTAGTATGAAGCTCCCTTCTATTCACCTGTAACCCCCGATCCTCCCGCAGACGCTCAATCCTCCCCTGCTCCTCTCGTCAACAATTTATCGCCTTCACCTCTTCGCTCCCCTTCTCCAACACACCCCGAGTCCGCTTGTCCCGCAGAAAATTCCGCGGATCTGCAATCCGCGCCGACTCCACCCCCTCCTCGCTCTCCTTCCCCTCTACCTTCTACATCCGGGCAAGAACCCGCGGACGATGAATCCTCCGATTCCTCGCGATTAACCACCCCACCGCTCGATCCTAAATTCCAACATTTCTTCCGATTAGCCTCTACTTACCGAAAAGCAGATCCTAAAAGAATCCCCTTTATAATCGATCCTTTAACAATAGATCCTTCCGACCTTTTCCACTTGATATCCACCACCCCATCCAGAAAACTTCTCCCTGTCAAATTTCTTTATTTAGATGACATCCGCTTAGTCCCAGTCCGCCATTTTTACTCTATATTCCCCTCTAGTTCCGCTAAAATCCATGAGATTATAGAAATAGATCTAGAATGATTTCTATACTACGAATCGGCGTCTTACACATGCACCCGACACACTTACATTTGTAGAATTTCGCCGGAGGCCTTTTCACACACACTCTCGCGACACGCATACATACACATATATATATTCCCTCTCTTTAGCTTCCGAGCTATGACCCTCCGATTCATTGTAAAGTTCGCGACATCACATTCATCCACACGACAACACACCTAAAAATTGTAACAGTAAACACCCCTAAATGAATAAATTAATATTGTACGTAGTATAATCTTTTCCTTTTAATTAAGACGACCTCTCATCATCCACATCCTCAATCGATCGCACGGTCTCGATCTTAGTCCGTAGAGTTAATTCTCTAGACTTAAAAAGAGACCGACGGACGGGGCCTCATAGGATAGAGTAAGAGCGGCATACGTCGTTGACCTGTCCGTGAGAGCACACAAACTCGCTCGACTCTGCCGCAGCGGGATCGCCAACCTGCTGTGCGGAGATAGAAAGAAACGACAGCTCCCTGTTACTCCACCATAGCCCGACCGTAACCGTGGGCCAGGACGTAACATTACTATTAATATTCAATACCTGTACAATATTATGTTGCAGATAAAAATGATAAAGAAAATCACGTTACAGCACATACAACAAAAACATGCATTACAAGTAAAATATTCGGAATATTCAATTTTACAGATAATTTGTTCACACACACACACACACAACACACACACACACAATGCTACATTCATAAGGCTTAGTAATAAAATTAAATCATTTAAAATTTATAGTTTATTTTAAAATATATATTACTAGTTTATTTTAAAATATATATTACTTATACATATTTAACTAACTGATCAATCACTTTTTAGGGGGTGATACTCTATTGACCACAGTACGATTC
>NW_018021137.1:60514-74039 GCF_002006095.1 Pseudomyrmex gracilis
AATCGTACTGTGGTCAAACGGAACACGCCCGAAAATATGTACTCTTGAGTATGTTGTTTTACTTAATATATACAATATATGTATATATATATATACATACACATATATATTAGGGGTAATAGCAGTATCGTAATCGTTTGTGGGTAGGTAAAAGGTATTATATTGAGTCAAAAAGTCTTTTATTACTTTGCAAGTCCCGCAATAATTACCAAGATGTTAATTAATAACAATCCACGAATAAGTGTGCATCTATGTACGTGAAACAGCCTAGCGTTTCGCGCGCTTAGAATTGTCATTCCCATGACAACGGAATTAGAAGAATTCATATATAGTAAAATATATTTTGTTATACTTGTCTTATTCTGTTGTCATGGGCGTAACAACGTGACCGCGCGAAACACTGAGCTCTTATTTTGCTCGTGGATGCATGCTCATTCGCGGATTATTATTTATGAACATCTCGGTAATTATTGCGAATCTTGCAAAGTTGTACAGAACTTTTCTATTCAGTATAATCTCTTTTATTAGCCTACAAGCGGTGATGCGATTATTACCGGACATTTTGCCTTTATATATGATAATTTTAAGGCAAAGCTTTAAATGCATTACTACAATCAAATATTTTTTTTCAGCATTACCACAGAAATACTAACCACATCATTTCAACGTCAAAAGTAGTACTACAATGATGGGCAGAAGAACTATGACCAGAAAAGTGTGAAACAGCAAAACTAATTTGATTTGTGCAGTATGATCTCTGTTAACAAGGTATACCTTATCTTTTGTGATGATAACAGAAGAAGACATCTCAAACTTCCACCAAAGTTACACAAATTAAATAGTTTTCTATATTGATATTAGTTTTTAAGAAAAAATACATATAATTTGTTGTTTTTAACAAACGCTAATATAAAAAAAATTCATAGGTTTTTTTTTTTACGTAGAGTTTTATTATTTTTAAGACATACATTGTGATAGTAAAATAGAAATGTATTTTGTGATACAAAGTGCAAATTTATTTGTTTTATGTGTACATTGTATACAGATAAACAGAGAATAATTTTTAGTTAAAATATCGAACGTAAAGTCTATGATTGTAGGATAACATTATTTTTATACTGTTGCATTAAGCTGCCAAAGAAAGACTGTACTTATGTATTTGGAACATATTGATATGAGTGTGTGATATTACATATTATATAAAGTCTGAAGTAGAACAAGAAAAAAACGTGCACATATTACTGTTACGTCCTGGACTTCACGGGCTCTTTCATTTTGCAACGGAATATAATTATTAAGTCTAACGATAATTCTAGGAAATAATTCTTGTAACGAATTCCTGGAAAGAGAAACGAGGGCCAACCGAGATAAGATAGACAAGTCCGAACTGGGTGCCATGTTATAAACAAACCTACCCGGACGTCATATTATAAACAAAATCTAACCGGTATAGATGAGCAAAAGTTATTGCCCCTCAGAAAGGAATGCGATGAACAAAGACTCTCTGTACGCAAGCTACGCGCTCGGAAATTTTGGGCATGACGCAGCGGCTCTCGCGACTCTGGAAAGGAAATCGAAAATCAAGGGGCTAGAGTTGCGACTCGCACATAAATAAGATAGGCCGCATACCGATAAGCGAGATCTAAACGCACGATGATCCTATCGATCCGGAGAATCGAACGAAAGGGGAAAAGGTCTTTGCTTCGGCGGTCAACGAACGAAGGGGCGAAATTTCGAGAAAAGACGATAGAGAAGGGGAGATCAACCCGCAGGTATAAAAGCCCTGGATGCTCGATCGAGCATTCATTCATTCTGGCATTCATTCTTTCATTCTTGCATTCATTAATCAGTACGCAGTTTTCCAACACAGTTCGATCTTCAGAGTATAGCTTTTCGCGATAGAGTCAGTGATTAACAATCAATCGGTCAATCAGTTTGCATCAAAGAAATTTCGCAAACTTTTCATTCGTCGAACTTGCTGAGAGTGCCACCGACTTCCCTTGCGATCATCCCCGAGCAGCGCGAATCCAAGCGAAACAACTACGACCAATCATCGAGCAACTCTGCCAATTTCCAGCATCGCTATCACCAAAGTATATCACCGAGTACATTGTAAGTCTCACTAATACAGACTCATACACCTTTTGCATTTCAATATGAGCAGCAGTCAAGATCATCAATTTTTACAACCAATTCTAATTCTTGATACACAACGTAATGTAATGATTTCGAGTACCGTAATAACAATCGTGAACATTTATCCAAACAACAATTCAATGATAGTGATTTACTCTTAATTAATTATCTCGATTTGCTACTCATAGTCAAATGAACAGCGCCTATGTTAAAATAGAATCTTCCGAACAATAGACCCTCTCATTTTACGATCTCTTGCGGAGACGGATCCGACCGACGACTCCTAACTAACTAGTGTCAGTGTATTTTGACAAGAAATGATTTCTCGTAAAACCACTCCGGACTTAAGATTCTCTATTAACTTCAATCCAGCTCAATAATCTCGATGTCACTACAACAAACCATTCCGCCGCTTGTTGTGCGCCAATTTTTGTAAAGAAAAGGTTAAGAAAGGTGAGGCCATTGAGCAATGTGATGAGACATCACTGTCATTGCTCAATGACCTGGGCAGGTTGCAGAAAGGAAGCAGTTCTAGGAAGAACTGCTGGCTGCCACCGGGTGCGACACATCGCCGCATTGTCCGAAGTGCAACGCAGCATGTGTCGACACCGGCACCGGTAACTAGCACGGCCGTTGCTAGGACCGGTGGGCCTGCTAAATCAACGCGATCGATCTACTATAAATCGATCGCGCGGATGAAGCAGAGGGGAGACCGTGATTAGACTGCTAGCTCACTGTGTGGCTCCGCAAGCCGGAGAGTTTACCGCAGTGAGATACAGCCGTGTAAGATACAGAAGGAGTTGTAATCGGAGAAATAAAAGATAAGAATACAAGTTCGTGTTCTGAACTTCATTTTGACCACCCGACCTTCCTCGACATCCAACACGCTTGTAACGATACGCGGAGATCTTTTTAATAATAATCGATATAAAACACGAATCGTCGTACCTGAACTGTACGTGCCAAATTGAAGCAAATTCATGCGGAGTCTACTTATGTTTTCCTTCAGTTATTATTATTGTTTTAACAATCTATTTGAATAAACAATTATGTTAATATTTTCATAACAAAATTCGGCTTTAATTAATTTAACTCTTATGGATCTCGTCTAACTAACAAACTACTACTAGTAAACCACACTCAATTAACAACCCGTTTATTTCTCGTTAAATCGCGTGATTCCGTCCTTGGTAATTGAGACTCGCGTCTTAGACTTAAAAAGGAACCGACGAGTGAGAATACGTTAGACAGAGAAAATCGGGTAACCCCGTTGCCCTGTCTGCGTTGCCGAACTGTCTCGCTTGACCCGCGCATTCCTGACTTCCTTCTTTGTGTCAGTGTGCCGGGATAGACTTCACGTTCGCTTGAATGTGTCAGTGCGTCTGTTGCGTACTACCACTAATGCCCGACCGTAACCATAGGCTCAGGACGTAACATTACTGAGCATCTTACGTGCACTATTACCTACTATATTTTTTTATCAGCATGAGTTATAAAAATATCAATTTTATTACATTAATATTCTCAGAAAGTAAAGAGATACTAAATTTATATGACTCGCAGCACTTAATTATCGATATGATTAAGAAATATTTGTATGTTTATAAAAAAATAATAAGTGTGGAAAAAGACATTGTCTTCTCTTGCTTTACAAACAATATTCCTATCTACATCATATTTGTAAACTCTAATTTTTATGGAAATGATTTTAATATATTTTCTAATACCTGATAATTATTTTTAAACTAAGATATATACATATATATTGTGATGTGACACTTTTTGTGTTTGTCACAAGGATGCATTTCCGGCACAGGAGGCGATGGGCTCGCGTTTCCCCACTATTTGAGGGAGAGCAGCTCATTAGATTGCGTAGCGCAGGCGAATGCGCTTACTTTGGGTTTGAGTTTGTATTTTTGCGTATTGTAATATGCCGCTCGGCGGCTATTTTGTAACTTATTTTCAGCGTAAAGAGAGCAACACACTCTACGTGACCGGCAGGAGAAGAGCGAGAAAGAGAGTAGATAGAGACCTTTAACTACCCAGCAAACAATTTCTGACTGCGCAGACCTTGGCAACAGAAACTGTGTGCAGAAACGCTACAGTACGGAAACATGCTTTGGTGTTGCCAAAACTGTTAGCACATAGAGACGAAAAACGCAACAACTCTGTTGGCACATACATGAGATTATTGCGGCCAAAATGATTCCATATATGTTAGTGAAATTGATAACAAATAGATGGTCGATAGCAAGCAGATCTGCTTTAGCAATACTGTGACCAATCAGTCCGCAACACTGTATGAGCATCTGTTTATGACAAAACGTTGACCGGTGACGCGCCGTAGCATCTCCCGCTCGTTGCGCCCGCCGGCCAACACCAAGGTGTCGTCCGCGTTGCACACCAACGAGCACCCCGGCGGGAGGGGGATGCGGAGGACCGCATCGTAACCCACGTTCCAGAGTAACGGCCCCAGGACAGAGCCCTGCGGAACCCCACAGGTTACCCTGTGGGACCTAACCTTCCCGTCTGCGCACGGAACCGGACAAACCTGTTGGACAAGTAACTGTCCAGCACCGCGCACAGATACACGGGGAAGCCCCATCACCGTGCGGCCCTTTGAATGGCCCCCCACGAGAGGGTATTGAATGCGTTGCGCACGTCAAGACTGATTGCCACGCACTGTCCACTCTTCCGCGTAAATCCCTCCGCGACGCCTTGGAAACGCTGTATAGCGTCCACCATGGATAGTCTGGGACGGAATCCAAACTGCTCCGGCGATAGGCCACCTCGCCTCTCCAGGCTCTCTTCAATTCGGCGGGCTACTACCCGCTCGAATAGCTTGCCCAGTTTTGCAAGCAAGCAGATGGGACTGTACGACGGTGCCGCTCCAGCCTGTACCGGCTTGGGTATCAAGATCAGTTTGGCCTGGCGCCAAACACCGGGGAAGGCTCCCTCTTTAAGGCACTTGTTAAAACACCGGATCAGGCGATCCGGTGCTAACGCCGCAACTCGTGCCCACACCGGGCACATAAGACCATCCAGTCCCGGTGCGGTTTTTCGCCCCGCCATCTTGCGCACGACGGACTTTAGTTCGTCCGCCGTGACGGCGTAGCCTTCTCTCCACGGGATTCGGCCATCCACTCCCGAGGGACCCCCGTCGCGAGTGGGAAACAAACCCTCCATCGCGCGTATCACCTCCTCGACCTCCATCATTTCGGTGGTGGGGGGTCCCGCTGACCGCAGCCTGGACAGAACGATCTTATAGGGCATGCCCCAAGGGTCCTTGTCCAGGGTTGCGGTCAGCTCTTCCCACGTGAACTTTTTCGCAGCGGCAATCGCCTTCCGCAGTTCTCGCTGCGCCTCCCGAAGCCTTATGCGGAGCATCTCTACTGCACCAGGTCGGTGGTGAAGCCGCACACGCGCTCGAGTGTACTCGCGGCGGTGCATAACGCACCTTCGCCGCAAGTCCGCGATTTCCTCGCTCCACCAGTAGGTGGACTTGCGATCTACTGTGCCGCGAACCCTCGGCATTGACGTGTCGCACGCGTCGATGGCAGTTCGGGTGAGCCACGCCGCCTCCCTTTCAGCGTCCCAGTCCGGGGCCATGGGGTTTCCCCATACCGCCCCAACCACTGCGGCCTCAAACCGGTTGAGGTCCTACTCTTTGATCTTCCAGCGAGGGAACATTGCCGGTCGAGCTCTCGGAGCCCCTCCCCCCCCGACCACCGGCCACCCCGAAGGTGATGTAGCGGTAGTCGGAGAGGGACTCGCTCCTAGCGAGCACTCGCCATCCTCGCACCAGCGGCAAGACACTCGCGGAGCCCCAGGAGAGGTCGACAATGGACGTCCCCTGGGGGCGCACACATGTCGGAGCCCGACCCGCGTTTAAAACGTACAGGCCAAGCTCGACCGCCCACCTATCGACCTCGTGGCTTCTTCTATCTGTGCGAGGACAACCCCAGGTACTGGACTTGGCATTAAAGTCGCCAAGTACCAGCACCGAATCTCCTCCCACCCATCGGATGCTGTCCGCGAAGGCCCCTAGCCCCTCGCGGAAGTCGACCGCGTACATGCTCGGTGGGAAATAGCAGGCAAAAAGAGCTACCCGCCCCCAACGAACCGCCACAAATCCGTGGCCTCTTTCGAGGACTCCGCGCATGGGTCGGTTGCCCGGACGGGTGAACCACGTAACTGCCGCCCTGTTGTCCAAGTCCCCGGCCCAAGCCGGGGAGTCCGGGACTCTATGTGGCTCCGCAATGGCCAGGACTCCTGCCCTCTCTTTCCGCAGAACCTGGAGTGCCAGGGCCTGCGCTGGACCGCTATGGTTCACATTAATTTGTAGAACCCGGTCCATGTTCTATTTCCATGGCCTCGCCATGGTCCGCCGTCCTCCGTACGGCGCCGTTGCTCCCTTTGGGAGGGGCACAAGTACCGCTGCGGTCCACCTCGTTTCTGCACGCCTGCCGGACATGGCCAAATTCCAGGCATCTGAAGCACTGGAGTTTGCGGCCCGGCAGGAGTGCCATTCGCGCGCTGGACCAGCCCACACGAAGGCGGCCCGAGCCGGCCAGCTTGGCGGCCACCTCGTATGGGCAGCGGGCCCAAGTCATCCCGAGACGATCCCGGCCCTGAGTGATCGGGCCCACCGTTACATCGGGACGACGGCACGTTCCAAAGTCGCCCGATGCAATCCGCTCCTGGATGTTGGCCGGCGAGATCGAAACATCAAGGCCGACGATTCTTACTTCTCCTCGCCGAATCGGCCTGGTGACGTTGGCTTTTCCCCGGAGAATCGGGGCAAGTGCCTCAGCCAGAGCGTCCGCCTTGGCTGCCCCATCAACTCCGGGGATCTCGACAAGGATACCTCTTGCCTGATGCGGGTATCTTTGATTCCCAAGTCAGGAAGAGAGACTTTCTCCTTGGCGAGCCTCATAATATTAGCGTAAGACGCCTGCTCACCCTCTCCTTCCGCCTGTGCACTCCGGATGGCCACCGCCGCCGGACGACCTCTTCGCCGGCGACACGTGCCCTTGTGGTGGTTGCCGTCCTCTCGACGGCTGACGCTGTGAGGGTCCCGAGGCGGATGCTCGAAGGCCTCCACCAAAAGCCCGTCTACTGACCGGGGCTCGCGCGGTTTGGACGGTGTTGTCCTCTTTTTTGCGCATCTGCCCCTCCTTATTCTGCGCTTTGGCGCGGCGGCGTGTAACAATTGCCCATTCCTCTCCCTTTCTTTTCGAGGTGGAGGGATCTACGCTTGGCTGCAGGATGGAAGCACCCCCCTGGCGGGTTACCCGTCAGAGCCGGCGTGGTTCTCGCGCCTCTTCTCCTTCCTGTCTCGCGCTGGGGCAAGGCCACCCAAGGGATTGGATCGCCCGTCGATGGCCCCGCCATCGGTGACGGTGGCTGCGCTTCAGCGCCTTCCTCCTCTTCTCCCTTCCGTCCTCCGACGCGTCACGGAGGATCTTGCTCAAGAGGGCCTTCATCTTCTTTATTTCATCTGCAACTATGGATTTCACGGTGGTTCGAAGATCCATGTTGCCTTCCTCCCGCACAACCCTTGGTCCGTCGATGACCCTGGCGGTCCCTTGCACCTTGGGTCTCACCGCCGGGGGGATAATGGTCCCCGGTGGGAGAGCCGTGATGAATGTGATGACAGAGGAGGGATCCGTTTGGATTGCCATCTCCCTGCCCATCGGCCTCTGAGGTGGAAGAAAGAGCGCGGCGACTTGCACGTCTGAGCGCAAATGGTGCACCTCTTCCAGGAGCCGGTTGTGCTCTTCCTCCAGATGGCGAAGCCTGGTTTTCGCCTGCTCCGCATCGTTCTTGTAACGGAGCCGCCGTGTTATGCGCGGCTCGCCCGGCCTTCCGCCTGCCGGACAGCTCGGTCAGACCAGGATTCGGGTGAGGGGAAGGAAGAGATTGCGACACGTTCGGTTTGCTGCTGTAACTCAATAATAATATATTCTGAAAACTACGTTATGTACAATGTCTTAGTGACGTGGGCTCGGAGCCCTTACGGTCCGGCGGTTCCGCGGCCTGTGATTGGTGCGCGCTTACTATCGCTAGTCGGTTGCGGCTGGCGCGGAAACGGGACGGGAACTTACTTGCTAAGAAGGCATATATAATGCCGGGATAACGCGGGGCTCGAGGCCTTGGCGGATGAACGGTTCGCGGCCCGTAATTGGTGCGCGCGTACGGTCGCGGGTCGGTCTCTGCCGACGCGGTTACGAAACAGAATCTTACTGACTAAGAGGGAACATAGTTACAATACCAAGCCGACGCGGGGCTCGAAGCCCTTACAAGTTAACGGTTCGCGGTCTGTGATTGGCGCGGACGTACGGTCGCTTATCGGTCTTGGCCAATGCGGGAACGGGACGGAAACTTACTTGCTAAGACAGGAGGGACGCGAGTATATACAGCGAGGGGTATTCGGTTACGGGGACGCGGTTACGCGGGTCGGCGTCGGAGACGCGGTGCGCGGGCGCGTAGGGTCGTGGCACAACGTGGTGCACGCGGTCGGCGGGTCAGGGCGGCTACGAAGTAGCGAGAGATGTCCGGGTACGCCGTGAGAACGGCGGTTTCGGTGCGCCGTGAGAACGGCGGTTTCGATGAGCCGTGAAAACGGCTTTCGGCGGGCCGTGAGAACGGCCGAGGGGACGGTCGGTGTACCTGGGCCAATGCCCCGGGCACGGTCGGTGCGGGAACCTTCCGAGTCAGCACCTCGGAGAGGCTAGGATGGGCTGCCCGAGTCAACACCTCGGGAGGTAACGGTCAGGATTCCCCCTGAGTCAACACCTCGGGAAGGAAGGATCGGGTTTTCCGAGTCAAACACCTCGGGGGAGACGTCGCTGGCTCGAGTCAGCTCCTCGAGCGGGTAATATCGGGGCACGGGTGTCTTCCCGAGTCAGCACCTCGGGAAGAAGGAGTTTTTATTCCAAGTCAGCACCTCGAAGATCGGAAAGCGGAATACTTCGAGTCAGCGCCTCGAAGGTAAGTTGTCGGTTCTGAGTCAGCACCTCGGAGACCTGGGAGCGCTTCCGAGTCAACACCTCAGAGAGCAGGATGGGAAAGGAATGGTGGTCGGAGCCGGTTTCGCTCGCGTTATATACCCGGCGACGGCCCGAGCTCGGTCCGGGGCGCGGTGGGCGGTGCGCACAAGCCCGCGAGTGGGGCTCTGCGCCGGCGCGGTACGATTTGCGGTCGCGGCGCTTGCGGTCCCTAGATTTAGGGCGCGTTCCCATGAGTCGGGACAAAGTGCACATGTTGTAGCACTTTCGGTGCGGTCTAACGGCTACTTGTGGACTGGTAATAAACCTATTACTTCCGTTTACAATACCTTTTATTCAAAATAATTATGTATATGTATATATGTATATGCGGTGACGGGTTGTCCCGTCACATTCTCAGCCGCATAGATGCGCATTTGTAGAGTACTGTCACCTGCTTCCTCTGCGCATTTATATGCAGCGCTTCAACAGCACTAACGACCTCGTTCGCGAAGGCATTAAAGTCTCGCTGGAAACTGCCTTTGAGGTTGCCGCACCTGCGTATCTGGTTTTTAAATTTTTCCGCCTTGGCCTGCATCACAACCACGATATTCTGAGCTGGCTTGGAATACCATTCGGAGTCCATCTCCTGCTCAAATGCAAATAGAAGGCCCTCCGATTTGCTACTGCCAAGGCGCGCGATTTTCCGCTTGCGCGCGTTTATGGCAAAACTGGGCAGCTCTTTGGCAACGGTATTCTGCTGCTTTTCTCTTCTGCGCCGTCGCTCTCTCCGCGAGGGGCCTGGCGAATCCGCTTTGCTCTCCATGTTGTCGTCATCCGAAATCGAGATGATCGCGCTGGAGCCTCCTGTCGCGGCCTTAGATGCCTTGCCGCGTTTTATCTTTTTGCCCGCCTTGTTTTGCCCAACTCCGGATGTAGTCGGAGAAGGGGATAGCAAGAATCGGCTCCTCATAATATCGGCCGCCCTTAAGCGAGCATCCTCATCTGTCGACGAGTCCACCATAAGAGGAGCAGCAAGCGCCTCCTGTGTCGCGCCGCGACTGCCCTTTTCGGAGCCCTGGCTGGCATTCATAGCGTCATCTTCCGGAAGCACCAGGTACCAAAACCTCCCAAGATCGCTATCCGCAGAAGCATTGGAGACAGGATCGCCTGCGTCGCACGATCCTGCCAACCCCTCGTATGATACGGGGGCAGGGCCTTGACCACCGAACTGCCGGGACCTGGGTGTCCGGTCACCCTGGTCCGGTAAAAGTATCTCCTGTGTACTGTCCATCATAATGATTTTAAGGGGATTTAATTTCGGAGTGATCTTTTCCTAGACCGGTTGACATACAAGCCTAACAAGCCCGGCCTGCCTGGATTTGAATTCAGGGTTTACTCCCCTAGTCCGATTGCACCGTGGCTGACGGGGTCGGACGTCCCCGGACTTGAAGTCAAGGTTGTCTCCTCTATCCCAGTTGCTCCGGCATCAAGGGCTAACGAAGCTCGGAACTCCAGGTTTTTGTTCGAGGTTTTCCTTCCTCTATTCCCTCTCTTAGTACGGGAGCTCGGGGAAGGGCCTTCTTGGCAAGGGTGATCCTGCCAGGGACTCAACGGAGTCCCCGCCAGTGTAGCCCCTTCCCTTCACCGCTCCCAAGCCCGGCCACCACGACAAGGTGGAAGGAAATCGGCCGGGAAAAAGTGATACAGGCCTCATCTCCATCTATAGAAAGAGGCCTCCATCCCGATGTCTCCCCCTATTTTCCTACACCGAGAGGAGACCCTAGCATACACTATCTCAATCCCCGGAACACGTTTCCAGGGATATGGTAGGCGCACGCGTGCTGCATCACGGTAGTTTATAGTGAAACGATGCAGTGCTCTCACTCAGCGGACGCCTGTATTGATGGCCAGACCGCCCATGTCCCGTGCGTCACCCGTCGTGTGCCCCCGACACCACCGTGCGCCTCCTGCGCGGTGTCCCCGGCACACGGCGAGACCTCCACCCCCCGGCGAGGTAAGAGATGGAGAGCCAGCGATCCCGGGCGCCTCCGGTGGTTCCACCAAACCACCGGCGCGACCGAGGACCGACAACAACACAGGGGTAAGCAAGCCCAAACCACCGGTCAAGCCACGCTAGAAGTTCGGAAACATTTTGCCATGCTGCAAGATGTCTCCGGCCGCGGGCCGTTCTCCGATTGTTTATACAGGGTGAGACGGATCCCTGTCGTGGTCACAATACCCTTCCAGACCGGTCTTTCCGGTTCTCGTGACCTCTACCCGTGTCCCTGCTTCCGAGTTTTTATACAGGGAGAAGCAGATCCCTGTTGGAGAATGTGTGGCATCGTGTTCTCCCCGCATGTTCAAGTGGGAGAACAAGTGCCTATCCACTCTCTCCTACCTACCCTACCCGTATTGCATCTCCGAGTTTTAGACTAGGGGGAGTGCGCACCCCTGTTGGCCGATGTGTGACATCGGAGTCCCATGTTCCGGGATATCCGCATCTATCCACCTCCCCTACCCGTGTCCCCGCCTCCGAGTTTTTATACGAGGGGGAAGGCGGACCCCTGTTTACTGAGGAAACGCTGCTGAAAGGCCCTCCGAGAACCAGTAGGATTCCTCAACAACGTCCCCCCGTCTTTCGCGTTTAAGTCTATATCCCTCCCAAGTTCTAATCGCGTCGCGACCTACCCGTCCTCCCCGGCTTCCTATTTTTTTTAGCATGGGGGAGGTCGACCCCTGTGCCCATCCCAACCGCGACTTTCGAGTTTTCCAAGGGAAGGTTCGACCCCTGTTGAGAGATGTGTGGCATCCGGACTTGCCCGCATGTTCTGGTGGCAAGTCCGGCGCCTAAGCTTCCTGCATCCATCTCCCCCTGCCCGTGTCCCTGCTTCCGAGTTTTTAGCTAGGGGGAAAGCAGACCCCTGCTGGCCGATGTGTGACACCGGGACCCCATAAATGAGGGCGATGTCGATCCATCTCCACCTACCCGTTCTATGCCTTTTTTCACTAGGGGAAGGCAAGCCCCTGTTGGCCGGTGTGCGGCATCAGAGCTCCCGACGAGTAAGAACCCGCGCCTATCCACCGCCCCTACCCGTGTCCCTATCTCCGAGTTTTTATACGAGGGGGAAGACAGACCCCTGTTGGTGAGATGCATAGACATTCGAACTCCGGATCACGCCAGCGGATCCAGAGTCCATCTGCCATGCATTCCCCGCTTGCCCGTCCTAACATGATCGCCGTATAGAGACGTCGGTTCTTCCGCATGCGCACACCGATATGCACGGATGCATTGGCCCGATAGCGTCTCTTTCCTCAGGAGACGGTATTCCCTGGGTAACACGCCCTAGTGCAGGTAGACGGTATCCCTGCACTCCTACCCGGGCCTCTCATTGTAGAGGCAAAGCTATCTAGAGGGGGAGATGACCGTCCCAGGGGGCTCTGCCCGTTCTTTGCCCAGAAGGTCACTCCGCCCTTGGCCCCCCCGATGGGGCGTAGCTGGTCCTTCAGACTCAGGGATCCCGGAGCTACTCACTGACAGATCTTTTTTCCTCCAGCCAGCTCTTCCAGGAGGATCCCGCTACTCCTAGGTGGGCAAGCTAGTCTCGCCCCTTCAAGGAGAGAGAACGACTCCCGCCCGGCCGCACTTCGGCTTTAGAGTATCTCTACCCCCGGTCTACTACCCGCCGTTCTTCCGACGGTCTTCGAACCGTGACCTTTGTGCCCGTAGCAGAAGTTGGGTCTCCCATCCGAAGCCCAGAAGTGCCCAACGAACGATCCGGACACTCCTGCTCGAAACCAGAGCCCCGTTGGCCACCGGAGGGGTACTCTGGTGTTACCAGCTCTCACCACGTAGAGGTGGGGATGGCTTATGAACCCGGTGGTTCTTTGAGTGCCTGTGTGAAACAAACCTCGACCATCGGTCATTGGTAACGTTTCCAGACTATGAGGTTGTATCTGTGGATTGTAATCGACATGATGGAGGAGTTGCCTTGGTAATTGCTCAAACCATTAAGTTCCAACTTATCTCCGACTCAGATATTACTGATTTGTGCAAATCAAATTCAGTTGAAGTTATCGTAGCCAAATTAATGTTACCTAATAGTCGGCTTCTTTACGTCTTTTCTGTGTACAGTCCACCTCGCAGGTCTAGTGCGTACACTGACGCTATGTTCTGGTCGTCTTTTCTTCAGCTAAGCTCTAAGTTTGAACCGGCTCTGATTTGTGGAGATTTTAATGGAAAAAGCCCTTGTTGGGGTGGCCCTTCGACCCGCACAGACGTTGAAGGACGCAAGTTGGAACTAGCCATCACTAATTCTGTCTGGTCTGTTTTGAATAACGGCGATAGAACGTGGTCTTCATCTGACCTTTCCAACGAATCGACGCTAGATATCACTTTG
>NW_018021138.1:0-17779 GCF_002006095.1 Pseudomyrmex gracilis
CACACACACATACAGCGAGAGAGAGAGAGAGAGAAAGAGAGAGAATTTTTTGATAAAGAGCAAGCAATTTATGAGTTATATTTTTCAATTTTGCATATAGAAACGTTTGACTTCAACTAAAAATATAAATTTTTCTATATTGTTCTTGTGCATAACTCACACAATATGTACTTCTACTTTATTTAAATTTCTTACTATTTGCTGTAATGTTTTTACTTACCTATATAAATATTGAAATTGTGATTCTAATATGTCAAACGGATTCGTTGTATCGCGCAAATGTCTTCTTTCTAACTTTAAATATCTTTTTTTTTCTTCTTCAGCAAGTTGAATTATCCACCACGCTGCAGCCATTACAAAATTAAAAACGAATAATGAAATATGAATGTCTATCTATCATAGACCATCTAACATTGTAAATATCAATATCATCCATAGATATCAATATCATTATAACTATAGAAAGTTTTGTGGTTTTGCATCTCACTACAGTAGTACCAATATATATAGTCTAGATCACCAGATTTTCATCTTTCCGCCAGCACATTTGCTGGCGGAAAAGTTTGCATGAAAAGTTTCACATTTTCACGTCCCGCCGAGCTACATGATTATAAATTCACGTGAAACTTTTCATTTTTCGTCTGTCCGCCCTAGGGGAAAAGTTACATGATTGACCTCCTGGTCGGAGAGTAACGCAGGGATACTACGCTAACGTCCTCCCCGCCACCAAACTCCCGCGCGAAACCTTCACGAAGCTCGGAAGTAAACTCGTCAATTCCGAAACCAAAAGCTCCATGGGATGGACGAGCCATCTTTACTTTCTCAAGGAGGGTCTCTCTGTACTTGGAGGCGAGGAGATCCGCTCTAAATTTGCGGTTTTCTCTCCCCACCTCCATCAGCAGGTATCCTTCCATGCTTTGACGAACCCTTGAGATAACTGCTGACCTCGTAACCACTTTATCCCTAGCGGCTCGAAGAACTTGGGCATAAGTCATACCCTCATCCTCGAGGCGCAGAGTAACCGTCCTAGGGACAACCACCATGGATCGCAAAACCGGCAGACGGGTAAGGAGAAGGGGAGCTCCCGATCCTCCCGGCCGACTCCGGCAGTTGTTTGTTCCCTCTGTTTGGGTGCCGTCGGCTCCTGATTCTTCTTTTTTTTCCTTCTTCTTTTTCTTTTTTCTTCTTTTTCTTTTTCTCCTCAGTCTGTGCCCCAACGGGGACAGACAAAGAAGCCGAAGACCCCAATTGGGGTTCTCGTTTCGGGAAACCCCGGTCCAAAAACTTTTGCATCTCTTCAGAGACAGTGTTCCTGACCACCTTCTTAACCTCCTCTAGCCAGGAAGAGGGAACTTGCTTCTCCTCCCTGACCGGAGTAGAGCAAACCGCCTCTTCAGGCCTCACTAAGGAAACGTCAGCGATTACACGCATAGACGTCTCCATATTCTCCTGAAGCGCGTGGAGCGACCTAGAGATCTCTTGATAAACCCCCTCAATCGCTGCACGCGCCTCATTAACCTCGTCCCTAATTGCCGTCAGGTCAGCGACCGTACGCAAGGATTGCTCTTTGATATTCTTACCACCCTGAACAACCGCCTCCAAAATCTTCTTCGCAGAGGCAGCCTGCCCCGATCCAGTGAGAAAATTTTGCTCTCCAATAGAGAGCCTTGTTTCTTCACTTTCTGGATCTTCTTGATCGCATTGGCAACGTCCTACTCGACGCCATCAATGGACCGCTGAAGGCTGAATCTGTTTCTGATCTCTACTAGAGACGTAGTTAGCCTTGTTAGAAGCTCCCTCGGCCTGCCTTCTTTTTCGTCTTTGGACATTTTAGAACGTCGGCAAAGCCGAGTCCAAAGCTCGTCCAGCCAGGCCTCCATCTCTTGGACAAGGTCAGGGACGTCGTGTGATGCGATATCATCAAAGTCCCTTTCCCCAGGAATCTCCAAAAGAGCCGTTTCCAGACTCTTATCGGCCTTTCTCTTGTCACTTTTTACGGCGGTAGCAGATTGTCCAGAGGGGCCCGCCGTCGACCCTTCTTTCTGCCTTTCATTTAATGACGACGCGGCGGGAGCAGAGACAGTACTTCCACGGTGTCGACTCCTGAGTGTCCGAACACTGGAACAGTAAGCTTTCTTTTGATATCCATGACTTCATGTTTATCTTCTTTGTATTTGGTTTTAAATCGGTGTTTTCCTTCACCTAGATCAGTTGGTACACAAAACATAACGAGCCCGATCTGAGGGGGTTTGAATGTTTTTAAGGCGGCACTCACTCGTCTTTGACGTGGATACTTCATCGGGTTTAATGGAGCATTTTATAGACTACTTCCTTCCCACAGGAGTAACCACCTCCTTGTCCGCGGCTGCTTAATCCCCCCGGAGGGGTTATTCGCAGCTAACCTCAGTCCATGAGACCATTCTCTTATCCGCTAGGCAACGCGCCGGACCGCGCAACGTAAAGCCTTCAGCGCGAGCTCCGGGGAAAGGATGTAGTCATCCCGGCATCCTGGAGCTCCACCTACGCCTTTCCTAGGGCGACAGAAGGGAAACAAAGTCCGCATCCCGCAGACACACGTCTTAACGGCGGGGACGGAGTGTTTGCTGCGGTAGCGGGATAGACTCCGCCCCATCTTCTTTACCTGGGGGAGGGCCAGTCGCCGGCAAAACACTCGCCGATAACGGCGTCACCCCGAGTCGTGTTTTCTTCGCACCTTTCTCCTCCCGGTCGCTACGGGTACCACGTTTGTTAGCGAACGCTTTGGGGGAGGTGCGAGCCCCGTCAACACGCTGGACGGGGACTCAATCTCCATTGAGGTCTCTGCGGGCACCGTAGTCTTAGCAGAGATCTTAGCGCGCCCGCTAACCAAGGCGGGCCCAAGCGGCGGCGCAACCAGCGCCTGCCGCACACGTCTAGCGGGAGGGGAAAGACAACGACGTCCCTTCTTCCGGTGGTCCGCCGATAAACCTCGGCCCGCACAGAGGGGACACCGAGGGCCGGACGTGCAGTTCTTGACTTGGTATGTGTCCGCACCACACTTAAAACAGAGTCCCGCACGAGCGGGCTCCTCCTTACATAGGTGCCCCGTATGGCCAAAGCCGAGGCACCTGTAACATTGGGTAGGTCGGGAGCGCAACGCTTCTACCGACATCGCTACCCATCCAACTCAAACCTTGCTCGTTATCACAACCCGCCGGGCACCACGAAGGGGCAAACGTGCCCACAGGGTACCGAGACCCGACGGGACAAGGCGGACAACCCCCACGCGGACTTCTTCTTCTTTGCATCCCCTCGCCTTCGCAAGAGACCGAATCACTTCCTCGCGAGGTCACAGAGAGACCCCGCATGCGAATCTCCGCATGTTTGACGGGGCGCTTCACCAGCACCCCCGGACGTCCCGCAAATGTCTCCCGGAGCTTGGCTGCCAGGGCATCTGCCTTGACAGCACCTCTCCTGGTCCGGGTATCTTCAACAGGAGGGCCCACCTGAGGACGGACTTCCTCGATGCCGTGGGCGTTAAAAGTCCAACGAGCCTCGACAAATAGCGCGAACGGAGTGACTCTTTTACTTGCCGCCGCGGTTACTCCTAACGAAACCGCCGTTCTCGGTGGAACCCGGCCGAGGGCGGAGAGCTTCGGACTCCCTCATCCAGCCCTTGTTGGAGGCGGGGGAACCGGCGGGGGTTTTCCCTGCGCACGAGTCCCGGCACCACCTCCCGGAGTCTCTTGCACCCCGCGCGAGGAAGGGGAGAAAGATGCACGGAAAACAGGAATGGCGGCCGGCGCATTTCCCTGGCTCCGGGCACGCCGTCTCACTATCCGAGTTCAGCTATCCGCCGCCGGAGCGGACCGGACAGGTGCACAAACCGCTAAGGAGGCCGAAGCCTCCGCAGCACCACAACGCGAGACGCCGGGGCCGCGGTCCGAGCTCGATGGAAAGGTCCTTGCCTCGCTAAAAAGGGGGGCAAGCTTCCCGAACAACGCCTCCCTAAAAGCGGTCAACCTTTCATCAACCAGGGTGCCGACCGCTATCATAAAGCGGTCGGTTTCTCCAACCCTCGTAGTGGGACGAAGGAGAAAGCCCACAGTCTACGGTCTGCACCGCCACGGTGACAGACGCGGGACGCGCTCTTACTACTGGCATCGGCGGCGCCGGCGGAGACGGCGCCGGTATCTGTGTGGAGGCAGCGGAAGTAGACCTCTGGATGCCCCGCAGCTCCCGTTGGAGCCCAGCAACTTGGGCTCGTAACGAGTCGCGCTCAGCGAGCAGCGACTGGTGAGCGTCCTCGAGCTCACTGTGCCGTGCACGTTCGCGCTCTTTCGCCCTGCTAATTATTTCCCGCATCTGCCGCTCCGACCGGCGAAAGATGCGGACCGTTTCTGGACATAGATGATACCCTTCTCCAGGTCTTCGCTCAGTTTCACCCAGGTATCATCCCCATCGTCCTCCACTTTGGCAGGAAACTCCTGATGTACGTCAATCAGGAGTTCGAGACCTTGCGTCACTGAACGCACCAGAGTCGTGACGTGTGGAGGTGGTGGCTCCAGAACTACCTTGGAGGCACAGGAGGACTCCTCGGCACTGTTTCGCCTTGTCGGGCGCCGTGCCCGCGGTTACCGCCAAACGCGAGCCGTGTCCCGCGATCGACACTGGCATATCTACTCGGGTAAGTACGACTCGCGGCTGCGGGGAAGGAACCGCAACGGTAGAGGCCATTCTACCTGCACCTAGTGAAGGCAGCGTATCCATGGGCTCCTCACCCAGGGCCCAGAACTTATTTTTGCCGACTACCGGCCACTCCTTAACTGCGCACGCAGCATGGCCCCGGGAAATCGAGGAATTGCCCGCGGACGCCTTCGCAGACGCAGCTTCCACCACGCCCTCTGCGGTGCAGGACGTGGTTGGCCCATAGCTAGATGACGACATGGGGGTCCCTGGGACAACAATCCTCCCACGCCGGTTACTGGAGATCTGATCCCCTTGTGGCGGTAAATCAACTCGTGTACTTTGCTTATGGTGCTATGAGAAAACGGTTTTTTTGTCAGGGTTTTCCTTTCCCTAGACGGCTCCCCCATTGGGGTAACGAGCCCATTTGCCCGTGAAAACTCCTCTTAGTCTGGTAGGTCATGGAAGGCCTGTCCGGCAAGGGAGACCCTGCCAGCAACCGAAGTTCCCGCCGGCACAGCCCTTCCAATCACTCCCACATTCAAGCCCGGGCCCCACGACAAGGAGGGAGTCTCCAAACTCGCCCGGGAACTTAAACTATCCTATCCTTTTTTTTTTAACGTGGTGGAAATTCTTTATGGATACCCTGACCCTGGGGGGAAGGGCCAAGGTTATGTGAGACTCCCTCTTCCGTCTCTCAAGAGGGAGGAGGTTTACCCAGTAAAACCACCACAGTGTGTCCACTCAGCTCATGATAGAGAGGGATCTGGGATTTTCTTTACGAGGATGCGCGCAGATCCCTCTCTGGAGCTCGGAAGACCTGGAGGGGAAAGAACTGCGTGTTTTCTCCCCTCCTGCACTCAAGGTGCCTTGCATACTCACACTTGGTGACACTGCGGGACACACACCGCAATGTCATCCCAACCCGGACCGCGTGCAAAACGAGCCGGGCCCCCCATCCCGACTCGTCGCGGTCCCGTGGCGATTTTAATTAAACCACCCCCTGGAGTAGACGGTACCACCCCGGGGATTACCGACCGCCACGTATTCTTCCTTCGCGTTCCTCTCACAAGCGCTTCTCCTCCGGGCGGATAAGCTAACGAGGGGAGACCGGCTCACCCCAACGCCCACCACCCCTTTTAACAAAGATTTTTTCTTCCTCCTTCCCTTAGAGAGGGGGGAGGATTTGACACTACCTGAGAGTGCCACGACCACGAGGACGACCGCGGTGAACGGGGGCAAACCCGCCGCCCGCTCGCGCATGCCCTCGAGGTCTTCCCAGAAAGAAAGGAAGCCTTTCCCTCTCTCTTTTAGATGCCTCCTTCTGCTTCACTGTGATGAAGCAGAAGGAGACAACTGCACCCCACTCTTCCTCCTCCCTGGAGCACAGCGCCTTTACTAGGCCCTCCAGGAAGAGGTCTTCTTCTATTTTGGCGACCAGTTCCCGGCGTTCAGAGGCCCACCGTGGACACTCTTCCACCGTGGTGTGCTCGACCGAGTCACTGGCCGCCCCACACTCGTGACACTGCGTCGTTGACTCGCGTCCAATGCGACACAGGTACTTACCGAAGCAGCCATGCCTGGTAAGCACCTGCGTCACACGGTAGGCGAGGCGTCTGACCTCGTTGTCCAACCACACCTCCAAGTGGGGCCGGACAACCCGGACGACTTCCTGAGCGTCCACGTCTGGCTCGCACAGGAACTGCTCCCAGTCAAAGAGCAGTTGTCGCCGGGCTTGACGCTCCGACTCGGCGAGGGCCTCCCGCAGAGCGTCTTCTGCGAGGTCCTCCTGCTGAAGTTCGACTCGGCGAGAGTATCTCGCCGAGTACATGTCAGCAAGGAGGGCAAGGGGAGGCATCCCCGCCCGCCGTCTCTCTAGCTACAGTGCGGAAGCCGCATATGACGCGAAGGGCTGCTACTCGTTGGGAGGAGCGGAGCAGCCCAAATGTGCTCCGCACTCCAGCCCTCGCAGCGGCTTCCGCTCACAGCGGCGCCCCATATAGGGCCACCGAGTGGACAACATTTGCGTAGAGTCGACGGACTTTAAACCTCGGACCCCCAAGGTTCGGCTGAATGCGCGCCAGCGTATTGGCTACTGTCCGAACTCTGGGGTCCAAACGAGCAAAGTGCTCGTCAAAACGCCACTTCGGGTCGAGGAAGAGACCAAGGTACTTTATGGTAGGTTAGGTATGGTTATGGTAGTATTCACCTCGACCCGTGCCTCACCTACGGAGAGACTGAGTCCAGGGGGCCGCCCACGACAGTGGTCATAAAACCACATGGCTTCTGTTTTGTGGACGGCCACCTTGAGGCCCAGTTTCTCGATGCTGTCAACGACGCAGTTCGTTCCAACCTCGGCCAACAGCCTGGTCTTGCGCCAGTCCTCCTCAGAGGCAACTATCAAAGTGTCATCTGCATAGCAGATGACCGATAGTCCTCTGGGGAGCGCGGCTTGGATTACCACGTTGTATCCGAGGTTCCACAACAGTGGGCCAAGAACCGACCCCGCGGCACATCTCTCTGTACAGTGGTGATCCATTCCGGCCGGTATATCTTATTTCTCTTTCTGCCACGGAAGTAGTCACCGAGGAGCCTAATCAGATAGGGTGGAACCCTGTGACGTTCGAGGGCCCACCCTATGCTGTCCTAGGGGAAGGAGTTGAAGGCATTGAATATGTCTAAAGAGACCGCCAATGCCCTTTTTCCCTGCATGACCGACGCCTCCGTGAGGGATTTAAGATAAAAAACGGCGTCCACCGTTGACCGTCCCCCACGGAACCTGTATCGGCAATCGGCCAGGTCGGGACCTACCCGTGACAGGTGCTTGACGAGACGATTGGCAATGATGCGCTCCAAGAGCTTGCCCGCCTCGTCGAGCAAACAAATCGGCCGGTACGCGGATGGCGAGTCCGCAGGCCTCCCTTCTTTACGAAGCAGGACCAGGTTGGCCTGTTTTCACGCTGGGGGGAACCAGCTCGTCGTTAGGCAATCAGTAAATATTTGCCTGAGGCGCTCTTCCAAGGGACCCGTCCGAAGGCAAAGCCCAGTACTTTGCCGGGCACACCGTCGGGACCGAGAGCGGTGTTCTTCCGCGTCATCCGACGGACGGCCCGGCGGAACTCCTCAGTGACTTCCAGCTCGTTGGACCACTCTACGGGGTGGCTTGTGAATCGGGGGGCTTGTGAGACCTTATTGTCACTTAGATCTCTAAGATCCTCTGCGACTCCCGCTAGTTGTTAATCGACCAAGCTGCTAAAACCCGGCATTTGCCAGGCTACACAGATGGCCGATTTTAATTATTTTCAGGTTCTCGGGCTCCACAAACATGGAGCCCAAAAATCTCAATTTTTTGAGTGCTAGAGACGGGCAGCGACACAACATGTGCACGCTGTCTTCTCTCTCTTCACCACAAAATCTACAACTACTCTCCTCAACTAGGCCTAAGTTGAATAACTGTGCTTTGAAGGCCCAATGCCCTGTGAGGAGACTGATACACAGTCTTTGCCTGTACTTACTCATTGTCAGTAGTTTTTTGGTCCTACCTGGCAATGGCTGAGTCATCAGGGCCTTAGCTTGGTGGCAGCTCTTCTCCCAAGAGATCCTGTGCTCCCTTTTCAGCCAGTCCTTGATATGGTTTTTCCCTGTTGCAAAGAAAACTCCAACTATCTGGCAGACTGGTTTCTCTAAGGTACCTAGTTTTGCCAGACTATCAGCCACTTCATTTCCTTGGATACCTTGGTGGCCAGGTACCCAGACAAGCGTGATGTTGTTTCGCTCGCCCAATCTGTTTAGAGCTTGCACACAGTCCCAAACCACTAAAGATTCAGTGGTGGTCTTGGCAAGAGCTCCTATGGCTGCTGTACTATCCGTATAGATATTGATCCTTCTAGTTTTCGTCTCTCTTGAGAGTAGGAGTCTTGCACATTCCAGAATGGCCAGGACTTCCGCTTGAAAGACCGTGGCCAATTTACCCAGAGAGAAAACTCTCTGTGATTTGATCTTGGACAGTAGATGCCTGCTCCATAGCAGCCGTTTGCTCCAGATCCATCAGTAAACCATGCATGAGTGCCCGGCTGGATCTGAAGATTTTTGTTTTTCCAGTTTGCCCTGGTGGTCAAGTTTATGGAGAACGCCTTGTCCACTTGGCGTATTCTGGATATTCTATCTTGCTTTAAGGTAAAGGGAGGTTTGTGAAGAAACTCGAGCTTGGTATGACCTACTCCGAAATCTCTCCACTACCCCTGACACCTTAGTCTATATGCTGTGAGTTTGGCAGCGCTGATGACAGTCAGTCTTAGAGGTGGAATGCAGAGTGCCACTTCCAGCGCTTCTGTTGGTTGTCGTTCTCATAGTCCCTACCGCAGCACTCAAGTAATTACCTTGTAGGTTTTTTAGTAGGTTCTTTGACTCCATCTTTTCCACTCTGGGCCACCAAACAACAGCAGCATATGTTAACCTCGGTACAAGTACCGCTTTGTATATCCATAGGGAAGTATTTAGTTTAATACCCCAGGATTTTCCCATTGCTCTTCTACACGCCCAGTATGAGGCGTAGAATTTGGATCTCTTTATATCGAGATGTGTTTTCCAATTCAGTTTGGTGTCTAAGTGGACTCCCAAATATTTTACTGACCGAACGTATTCTATATCTTCTCGCCAGAGTCTAAACGGTTCAATGGCTTCAGGTTTGTATTTCCTGGTGAAAATCATGGCCTTGGTCTTTAGTGGATTAGCCCTAAGTCCTTTTGATTGACACCAGTCTTGCATAATCTTAAGGGCTTTCTGCATAGTCTCCTTAAGTGTTGAAAGAAACCTACCTCGCACTATAATAGCCACGTCATCAACGTAGCCAAAGACGAGGAAGCCTTTCTTCTGTAATTCTCGTAGAAGTTCATCCGCGACCAGACACCAGAGCAGGGGAGATAAAACTCCTCCCTGCGGGCATCCTTTAGCGGGGAAACCATGCACACTTGAGTCCCCTTGATTGGCAATCAGGGTTCTTCCTGTTAGCATGCTTTGTGTCCAGTCTGCTAAAGCAGCGGGAATGTAATGCCCGGTCATTGCTTCCCTGATGACATTATATGAGGTGCTATCGAATGTCCCTCAATGTCCAGAAAGACGCCCAGGGCATATCCCTTTGCTTCCCTTTGCACTTTGACTCCGCCCACGAGATGGTGCAAGGCAGTATCTGTTGATCTGCCCTCCCTGTACGCATACTGAGCCGGAGACAGCGGATGTACTAGCAGAGGGCCAATTTTCAGATATCTATCGACCAGTCTCTCTAGTGTTTTCAGTACAATGGAAGTGAGACTGATCGGTCTGAAGTCTTTGGCTGCTATATGGCCATTTCTACCAGGCTTGGGTATAAAGACTACTCTTGTAGTCTTGGGCTATGGCTTCCACTGTTTCAAACGGGGACAAACCGGTAGGAAGCTGCTACACCGCAGCAAGAATAAGGTCCCGCGTTTCTTCCATGGTCTCTACGGGAGCCGTGGAGGCTCCGGACTGCCGGAGGGAGGCCGAAGAGGCCTTAGACTGTCGAGGAGCATGTCTCTCCGGTATGACCACACTTTTCCCCTGGATCGGTGGTCGGTAAGCCGGTGGGATGTCCGGTTCCAAGGCACCCACCGAGAGGAAGTCAAGAGAGGCCTCATGCTTCCGAAGCACAGCAGAAAGCTTTGGCGCTGAGGTACTTTCTACGCGCGGGGAGGTCTGCGTGCTTCCATGCGCAATCATGGGCAACTTGGGAGGCTGCAGGCCGTGTTTGACCTGCAGTCGCAAGTGCTGCTGTAACGGAGCCGATTTTCTATCGGCTTCGCCCGGTCTTCCGCCTGCCGGACAGCTCGGTCGACGCCAAGGATCGGGAAGGGGAAGGCGTGAAATTGCGACACTCNGTGATTTTAATGCTGTAAGGTAGTGAAGGTTTATTCACTTTAATTATGATATTTACAGTAGGTATCACTTGAACGGTATTTTATGTCATCGGTATTTACAACGGATATTTGATGATTCGTACTTATCGGCGCGGTGATTCTGTGCGGAATAATTCGCGGGAATTAATACGGTCGGTGTGGTCAGGATNAATCCGGACGCGACGGCTTATGACTAATCTTAAACCTACAGGGTATATTTACACGGGGGGAAGCTTGTACCCAGAGTCTGTTCTGGACCGTAAGAACGGCCGGTTGAGTCGTGAGAACGACTGTTTGTTGGTGGCGGTTACAACGGCCGTTTGAGTCGTGAGAACGACTGTTTATTCGGTGTGGCAGTGACAACGGCCGATTGAATCTCCGGGCTTGTGGAGCCGACGGAGACGGTGTGCACCGAAGTGCCGGAGAGGATCGAGACAACGCCTTGATCCACACGGTCAGGATGGTGTCCGAGACAACGCTTCTCGCACCAGGTGATCGTCGAGACAACGCCTCTAGCACCGGGTCTTGTCGAGACAACGCCTCGATCCGCACGGTCAGGAAGGTGTCCGAGACAACGCCTCTCGCACCAGGTTCTGCCGAGACAACGCCTCGGCCGGATGGCCAGGAAGTGGTGTTCGAGACAACGCCTCTAGCACCGGGTCTTGTCGAGACAACGCCTCGACCGGAGGATCGGATGTGGTGTTTCGAGACAGCGCCTCTAGCACCGGAGGATCTCTTTAGCCCGAGACACCGTCTCGAGCTCGAGAGAAGGAACTGGTTTCGACTGCCGAAATCGCTCGGCTTTTATATCCCGGAGCGGCCTATGGTTCGTCCGGGGTCGGTGTGCGGTAAGCGGTTGTTTGTGCGTTGTATCACGCACCTGTGCCGTGTCGCACGGGCACAGATCTTCTCCGGTTCACGTGCGTTCTTATCTGCTATATTTCCGCGGCCTGACTTATAGACCGGTATACGGAACTATTGCTTGACGCGTGGAACGGTCGGAGCTATTATATATTATTTGCTATATTACGGCGCGAGGACGGGAACATAATGAACGCATACTGATAAATATAGTTAATGAATATAATATAAGATATATAAGAATACAATGAATCAAGATATAATCAAAAGATACAAAAATTGCGGAATTAATATAAAGAGTAATAATAATAATAATAATAAGAACAATAATAATAATAGACAAAGAAATAATAAGAACTAATAATAATACAGTATATACATATATACAGGTAACGGGGCTAGCCCCGTCACACTGTACCTCCTTCTCCAGACTCTGGAGACGACGGTACTCGGTTTTGACGGCGCTGAGGCGTTCAACCTCTTTCTCGAGTCCGTCTATTCTTACCTGGAGCTGCTGTTCGTGCATCCTAGTGTACGCTTCGTTGTCTCGGTTGGACAGGGTCAACACCCCTTTCTTGGCCCGCACAATGCGATTTTGCATGCGGCTACTTATCGCGCCCTGCAGGGTGTTGGCCGACTTAGAGCGCGCCTCTTCAAGCTCCTTGAGCCATTCCAGCAAGTCTCCATATATCGCAGCGGGAGGCTGTTGGTCCTGCATGAACTGTTCAATCTCCTGTACTTTGCGCTGATCAGCTTTCCCAGCATACTTGCTCGGAGCAGCCGGGATTAGCGGAGCGCTAGGCTCGTTGTCGTCCGACTCGATGCGGGCCAGCTTCTTGCGCTTATGCGACGATTTGACGGTAGTCTTCCTAGTCGGCTTCGATTCGGCCTTCCTAAACAACTTGGCTGCGGCCTTCTTCCGAGCCGGTGGGCGAGAAGGGCCGGCTTTACCGGAAGGTAACGGCGGGTCATCTTTGGTTGCTGGCAACACAGTAAGCTGTCTTGATGACGGCATTAGAGCGCGTCGACTTCGCTGGAAGGTCGCTTACCTCACTCTCATCAACGTCCATGCAGGACACGACAAAGCTATCGTCGTCTGACGGGTCCATACTGAATGCCGATCCTGCGGAGCGGGCGTCAATAAACGCTCGATCGTCCTGGGTCCCGGTGTGCGAGGCCATCTCGACCTCAGAGCCCCAACCACATTTCCGTTCGCGCATCTCTAAAACTGCCTGGGAGGAAATCTCCTCAGCAAGAGGCTGGCGAGCGATTTCTGGCGGCAAAAGGATCTGAACGCTCGAGGAACGGTGCTCCGGTAAGAGCAAAACCTCAGCGGTAGCAGCTTGACTCGAAGTTCCCGCTGGCAACACTTTGGTCGGCCTCTCGTGGGATGGCGACATAGGGGGAGCGGGGTCATTAACCCCCTCTACGCCGGCCGCTGTGCGATCCGACGCACTGCGGCGGTAGGCCCGTTACGTTTGTGGTGTCCATTCATGAATCATCACTGGGTGGTTTGTACTCAGTGTTGCCTTCACTTAGGACGGTGGTCTCCCAAGACTAACGAGCCCGCTCTGCCTGGGTTTTCTGTCGGGGTTTTCCTTTCCCTAGGCATACTCTTAGTCTGGCCGCTTACTGAGGACCTGTCCGGCAAGGAAGACCCTGCCAGGAACCGAAGTTCCCGCCGGCATAGCCCCTCAGATCATCACGGCACACAAGCTCGGGAACCACATCAAGGTAGTGCGCCACTCCCGAGAACCTAACCTTTTTTTTTGTTTGCGCAGGGGAAATGTATTTACGCACACCCTGACCCAGACTAAGAGAGTGTGGGCCAGGGTAGTGTGGGACTCACCCTTCGAGGAGGGAATACCCATTAAAACCCCTGCGGTGTCCACCTGCCGCTCTTTTAGGACTGCCCCGGCACCTTGTGAGAACAATCCGGGACAGTCCGATAGGCAAAGGCTTGCGCCCCGCTCCACTGTTGGGGGAATTCTATCCCCCCTGTGACGGAGCGGGGAGACACAGCCCCACTCCGTCACCGCTAGACCGCGTGCAATGAGGAGGAAGACAATGGTAGCCGCCACTCCCCTCGTGCGGCCCTGGGTCAAACACCTTAAGGTGGACCCAACCCTTGCAATTAACCATAGCCGCAGCTATGGTCCTCTCCACACACACCGTCCGGTCACCGCCGAACCAAGCCCCAACTAGGGCTTAGAATAACGGGGACCGGGCCTCCAACTAGTACAGCCTGGACTCTAAGAGAGAGACCAGGCGTAACCTTTTTTATATCTGGTGCACTAGGCAGGCTCCCCCTCCATACGGAGGAGCGGCCTCCCGGGTCCTTGTGGAAACCCATCGGAACCGAAGAGGGCTGCATCCTCCCTACTCTCATCATTGGGAGTTTAACACGGGCATGGCAGCCCCCCGACCAATGGCCGAGCACCGGGCTTCACCCATTCGGTGGAAGGACTCCCGGTTCGCCTCCTCGCAAAAGGGACATCCCTCCTTCTCATTAGAGCCGGCCGCTCTGTGTTCCGGCCGACCACAGCGATAACACAGATCGCTACGGTCGACCTGGCTGGAGCACAGAGCCCTGCAGTGCCCAGGCTGAAAACACCTATAGCACTGCAGAGGGCGGGGGCGGAGTGCACGTACCCTTGCCACCATCCAACCTACCGGAAGCTTTCCTTCTTTTACCGCCTTGGCCGCCGCCTCAACTGGGCAGCGAACCAAAGCGGTTCCACCTGCGGACGGGAAGCAACGCAGGGATGCTACCTTAACGCAACTCCCGCCGCCAAATCCTTGCACAAACTCCTTCTGGAGGTCCTCTGACTGAGGTAAACTCATTCAACCCCAAAACCAGAATCTCCACATTTCGGGATGGACAAGCCACCTTCACTCCCCCAGGGAGGGCCTCCCTGAGCCTGGAGGCAAGGAGGTCCGCCCTAGATTTGCGGTCCTCTCTCCCCCACCTCTAACAACAAGTGTCCTTCCAAGGTTCGGCGGACCCTGGAGACACCCGCCGACCTTGGGTCTACCTTACTCCTTGCGTCTCAAAGAACTTGGGCATATGACATGCCCTCCTCCTCGAGACGCAAGGTGACCGCCTCTGTCCTCGAAAACTTGCAATTTATTTGACGTTATAACAGCTATTAGTGGATATATGCAAAGCTTTGCAGGCAATCAAAAGTAAAAAAAAATTATATATTTTACACAAAATTGTTATTTTAAATAGTGTACGCACATAAACTACTGTAAATACTGATTATCTGTAAGAGAATGGGTACAAAAATGCATTATTAGACAATTATTTGTCAAATTCAGTCTATGGCCATCTTTTCCGTATGGAATAATAATAGTCGAGGTTATCTTACATTAATAAATGCATTTGTGTTCTCCTTATGTTTTTCTCGATATAACAATGTACTGACTACTAATTATTTTTTAAATAAAAAGATAGATTTGAAAAATTAACGAAATATCGGACAGTTTGAAGTCCACATTAAAAACCGTTAAAAATTAGTTTGTTGTACTTTTAGTAATAAAATATCGCGCACAAATTCAAACTCGTCAAAAACGGGAGGTGGAAATATGTTAGCTTATAGAAGTCTCAATAAATTGAATCGATTTATCACGAATATCACAGATCCTGTAGATATTGAACAAAAAAACGTAGTTTATAAGTTGCAATGTAATGATTGCGATGGTTCGTACGCGGGCCCGATTATGAGACAACTCAAGATTAGAGTTTCCGAACGCAAAAATTAAATTAATCGTCGCGTGGAGAATGTTTCTGTAATTACACAGCATAGAATTGACACGGACCACAAGTTTAGTTGGCAAAATGTCAAAGCCTTGGACACAAAATCTTTCTTTTTCAAGAGACCCGTTTCCGAGATGATACACATCAAATTACAAAGCAATTTAATTAACGTCATGTCGGACACGGACAAGCTGAAACCATATTTTTCATTTTTGGAAAATTACAAGGCGACTTAGTCTTTGTTCGATTAAAGTGTTGTAGTGAAGGTGAGACCGTTACATGTACCTTGAATATGAAGGAGGCCGCTCGGTCTGTCAGTTGCATTCGAAGCGGGAGAACGTTGTCACAATCCGACTTTTGCTGAGCCGGTTTTATACGGAGTAACTCAGTTAGTTAGGTTCTAAGCAGCAGAGTAGTTCGTCGGTTCAGAGTTTGATAAGAAAAACACCAAGTAACTCAGGTTTTCTGCTCAAAAAAAAACTACGTTTTATTCAAAAAAAAAAAAAATAAATAAATAAATAAATAAAGAAAAAAAATAAAGAGTAAAATATTCACATATATAAGAAAAGGAGAATTTTACAACAAAAGACAAATTGTTTCGTTGTACACGATATCTACATACGGAAGGAGCGAGTTATATTATATTGCGAATTTTGGCGGAAACGGATATCACGACTATCTCGTAAGTTTACAAATTGGTCAGTCGGGCTCGGGGCCCGTTGCGTACGTGTACGAGCCTGCGCTGGAGCAGTATAATACGGCGGAAGCGGTGCGTCGTCAGTGCCGCGACGCTCGACCTTTGCGTGTCGGTGCCGGTTGTCGGTTCCGACTCCGCGACGGGACTCACGTCTTTGCTAGATGGTGGCCGATTCTTCCGGCAAAGAGAATTTCCAGTTCTCGTTGTGCGGAGCGCATGTCGGTTTTTCTTTCCGGTGGAGAGAAAGTTAAATCTCTTTCGGACAGGAGTGTGTGCCGGTTTCCCCGGCGGAGAATTTCGATATTCCCCGGTGCGAACAGGAAACCGGTTTACCCGGCGGAAAAATAAGATTATTCCCCGGACAAGATAGGAGGCCGGTTTACCCGGCAAAGAATAAAATTATTCCCCGGTTAGGCGCGAGTGCCGGTTTTCCCCGCTGAGAGAGTCAGTTTTCTCGATGCGGAGCGGATGCCGGTTTACCCGGCGGAGAATAAAATTATTCCCCGGATAGGAACGGAATGCCGGTTTACCCGGCGGAGAAACGAAGTTTCCCCGGTGCGGAGCAGAATGCCGGTTTACCTGGCGGAGAAACGAAGTTTTCTCGGTGCGGATCGGAGTGCCGGTTTACCCGGCGGAGGATTCTAAGTCCCCCGAGACGGAGCGGTGTGCCGGTTTCCCCGGCAGAGAAAACTAAGTTTCCCTGGTGCGGATCGGATTGAATTTTGGAGCAGAGTTGCAAACTCTGGCCGGCTAGCATCAAAAATACCGAGGTGGTGGGGGCACGCACACCATAAGTTCTCGCTTGAGTGCGTGCCTCCACTACCTCAATGTTCTTGATGCTAGCCGGCCAGAGTTTGCAACTCTGTCTTGGAGAGCTTATCGGTTTATCCGACTGAGGAATAGCTTCCCCGCACGCTTCTCTTGATTCGGAGATCGGAGCTGATCTGCCGTCGAAGGTTTTTCGCCCGGCTTATATACCCACGAAGCATCTACTTGTTTGTCGCAATTGTCGCTGTGCGGGGGAAACAAACAACTATTTTCCTGATGCTCCGTGGTGCGGCGCGGCGCGCGGTGCGGTCGGCGGATCGAACGGCGCTTGGTGATGCGGTGAGGCGTGCGATGCGGGCGGCGAAACAGCTGTCGTTTCGTGGCGCTGCGGGCGGCGGACAGCACGTATCGCTTATGCGCTGCATTTAAAAGTTTTATTCGGCGCAAAGCGCCGTTTTGCGGATAGTCGGTCCCGGCCGTAACGATGCAGCATTGTTACAACGTTTTTCGCGCTCTTGCGTAATACTGACGGTTACTTAGCTGCCGTTTCCGTCTCTCTTTTTCTCATACTGAATATCTATGTAACGTATCTTTTCTTATCCATTTTCTTCATGATCTTGAATAGATCATGATTTTTTTGTAATTTTTGATTAAAACACTGAATAAGATCCCATAGTGGATCAAAACATTTGTTAACATTTTTTTAAATCTTCAAATTAAAAAAAGAAGTTTACCCGAACATCAGGTGTTAGATAGTGGTGAGTAAGGCCATACGAGTAATGTACAAGGTTGAAGTGTATCAAAAATTTATTCTTAAAGAATCAACAAATTCAGACGTTTCGATCCTTTGTTGGGATCAGGTGTTAGCTTGTTATTGCCTGTTTCCTATCTTTTTATTTAAACATTCAACGAGCATTAAACATATAATTGAATATTTATTTTTTGTTGCAGGTACAGTGACATCTATTATTGGTTTTACGGGATGTGTTGGTGCGCTACGGGAAAACACGTGCCTTCTCGCCGCGGTAATTATTCCTTAAAGGATTTAATTAAGTTTTCTATCGCTCTCTCTCTCTCTCTCTCTCTCTCTCTCTCTCTCTCTCTCTCTCTCTCTCT
>NW_018021138.1:18108-19836 GCF_002006095.1 Pseudomyrmex gracilis
CTCTCTCTCTCTCTCTCTCTCTCTCTCTCTCTCTCTCTCTCTCTCTCTCTCTCTCTCTCTCTCTCTTTCTCGTTGTGGGATTATATTAAGTATTTAATATTTCTTAAAATGTCGAACTTTGATCGAGCTTTCAGTTTATTATGTAATATCTATGATCTATCGTTTGGAGCTATCCCGCAAATGAAACAAAAGTTCCTTCCCTTTGAGAAATATAACGTTTAGAAGTGCTTTATAAAAGACTTTGTGCAATAGCGGATTTCTGAGATTAAAGTTTTCTAAAAAAGAACAGCAATTATATAGAGAAGATATAATTTCAATAAATAGCGTGTTAAAAAGAATATCCCAACATAGTTAAAAAGAATATCCACATAGTATGGTTAGTAGATATTATCATGTAATGAGTGTAGCAATAGAATAAATGTAATATTAAATTTTTAAAAGTTTTGGTTTATGTTATTTGTTACATGTTGCAGTATGCGATATTTCTGGCGTTGTTGCTGCTGATGGAAATGACTGCCGGTGTCTTAGGCTTTGTTTTCAAAGACTGGGTAAATATAGTGCAAGGACAGTTTGTCTACTTTTCATAAAAAAGAAGCTTTGTTACATGTATTAACATTTTTCGAGAACCTACAGTAATACACTACACTAGTAACAACAAAATCATAAAAAATATTTTTACAAAACCTAAACATATCATAAGTATAGTGTGTTTTAAAGTAAAAACTTTTTAATAGTAAATATTTATAAAATAAAAAAATATAGTTTAATATTATTTTGTAGTGCACAATAATATGCACATTTAATTAATATTACACATTCCGGCTAGGAAAATTTTACTGAGTATATATATATACACGACTGTGATAACACATTGATTGTCACGCAAGTTTTATATGTTTTATATGTTTTTGATACTTACATAAGTTTGATAATTACATAATGTTTCGATAAATATATAAATCATATACAAAATTTTCAATTTATTGCATAGTGACATTTAGAAAGTTACGTTTTTTACAGTTATTACATATTTAAAAAAATATTTATAAATAAAGGAAAAATTTGAAACCAAAAGAATCTCTTAACTAGAGAAACATATAAAGTTTTAAACTTTTAAACTGCTTTTCTCTAAAATTTGCGTTTTGGAATTACAAGATTATACGTAGGGAGTGACGAAAAATTGTGATTCGATTAAATAAGATCATATTCTTATCCAATAGTTTATCTCGCTGATAGTTACCCGTAGTTACCATGATCCTACAGTGCACTCGGTTATTCTTAGATTGAGTTCCCAAATTCAAGTTTACCGTCAGTACACTAAAAATCTATAGTTGACATACTATCATAGATTAACAAAACAGTAATTACTTACTATTGCAAAGATTGCAATGCAAATGAAGTTAGCTTCATTTCTGTTTGAAATGTTTTAACACAGTACATCGTAGTATTTAAGTTTTATAAAATATTATAATTTAATAAAATTGTTTAATTGTTCAATAACGCAATTTTTACTTTCACAATGTTCTCTAGTATTTATGTTGTTTAAAAGTTTTTAATCGGTAACATTCATCTTATTTTAATCGTTCTACAAAATGTAGTAAGGTCGATCATCATCCGTGGCAGCCAACGTATTAAGGACGTTGTAGCGCGACAGTCCGATGCAAAAGTTTTACAGTGGAACCTCGAAATAGCGGACTGTACGAGGTTCTGAGTCCGCTATTCCAAGGT
>NW_018021138.1:20291-20902 GCF_002006095.1 Pseudomyrmex gracilis
TGAGTCCGCTATTCCAAGGTTCATAGACGTAGAATATATAGACTGCGCGTTTGGCTGAAAAGATGTCTTCAACGGTGAGAGAGACAACATACTTTGAATAGTAACTCTCTTTCTGTCTATTAGTGTATGTGGTGGGATCAGGGCTTACTGTTTTATATCACCTAACCTGCCATCACTCTTAATCTCTTTTACTCCTCTTCACTTTTCCACTACTATTCTATCAATCAGCGAAGACTTCTTTTTCTCCCACTACTTCGCTAGACAAAGATGAGGCTACTATTCAACACCAGCTGTCTCTCTCAACGTTGACGACATTTTCTTAACATGGCAAAAGTAGGGAACGCGCAATCAGGGAGTCGTAACTCCCTTTATTTTTTGGGGACGAAAGTCGAGTTTGACGGTACAGCCGTAGATCGCAGCACTGTCGGCCGCCATGTTGGAACGAGTCCTCAACTGTTGGCAACTGTAGACAATTGTAGCCAACTAGCTAAACGGTTTGCAATGGTTTGGCTTTCTATTTATTTAAAGTCATTTAAAGTTCAGTGTTGTGTTGTGTACAGTTGTATAATACAGTGTAGTGTGTATTGTGACAAATTTTCCGAGCAAGCAGG
>NW_018021138.1:22527-25190 GCF_002006095.1 Pseudomyrmex gracilis
TTAAAATTGAACATGTCTATTTATTCTGCAATTACTAATTATTAAGAAGTAGAAATGTGTATGGTATTGTGCGAGATATATATAGCTATGTATAGCTATATATATATCCCGTTAGTTCGCTATTTCCGACGGTACACGGGCAGGTGGCGCTGAAACTAGTCCCCTCTTTTTAGCAAGAGTGAGTTACGACCCCCTGCGCGCAATCTATACATTCTACGTCTATGCCAAGGTTCTACTGTATGTCTGAATATAGGTTAGGAAACCCTACTTCTAGCGATACCGACCGAAAACTTTTGTACAGTCTGCCATCGCACAAAGAGACAGTATCTGTTTCAATGCACACACACTATGAAACATTGTCCAGAGTGACGATCTGGCAACGTCGCTATCCGCTCTCACACGCTAAATAACAGGGAAACTTCAGTTGTTTTTATCACTACCCTTACGAAAAAGAACTACTGGCAGTAATATATTGCGGCAGTGGTACGAAAAACTTACTGGCATTCTGTGTAATTGCCAGTAATATTCTCAGTGATTCCTGTAATACTTAATAACATTCTTATGTCAGTAATATTTATATTACTGACTTTATTTATATGTAATCGGCAGTAGTTCTTTTTCGTAAGGGTATATATCTTTAAAACTAAACGGTCAATCATTTTGATTTTTTTTTTCTAATGTTCCTAAGGATCTCTTCTGCCATATATCCGTTTTTGGTCACTTTCTTGTTATTCTTTCTTATTATAGAATTAAAAGTACACGATTTTTGTATGAATCGTGTATACACTACATAGGAAAAGTATAATCTTTGGAAACAATTATCTCACGTTTGGAACGGTTAATCTTTTTAAAACTTGACCACCGTGTAAATATTACATTTATTAACGTATATCCCAAGTTTTATCTTTTTCTTGTTAAATGCAATTCGCGCTACAACATCCTTAAAAGTTCCGTAGTCACACACTGATCGACAATATCTTTATATTCCCTTACGAAAGAAACTACTGCCGATTACATATAAATAAAGTCAGTAATATAAATATTACTGACAATCACACAAGAATATTATTAGGTAGTACAGAAATTACTGAGAATATTACTGACAATTACACAGAATGCCAGTAATTTTTTCGTACCACTGCCGCAATATATTATTGCCAGTAGTTCTTTTTCGTAAGTGTTTACTCGTATATATTTGTATATATAGTTATAATACACACACACATATGTATATATATATATATATATACATATATATATAAGTATGTGTTATGTATATATCTTACGTATATTATCACTTATAATAGTCTATTTAAAAACAATATATTTTTAAATTAATAAATGAATATGATTGGTCGTTTAAGAGCCGTTTGCTGGATTATGCGGGAAATATGTCTATATATATATATGTGCGTGTGTACAGAGGAGTGCACCATATCGTGCCGCGTGAGAAGTATTTCTCCTCCGGCTGCCCCTACTACCGCGCGCCGTTCTCCGCAAGCGGCCCGAGATATATGGTGCACTCCTCTGTACACATATATAATCGAATTCACGTTTTTCACGTGAGTTTTTTGAATTGTAATTACAATTCTAATAATCATATAGGATGCTAAATTTTGCATCTCGTATGTAAAGAACCCCGAATATCCCCCCAAATTAATTTAAAATATTGCGAAAAAAACTCCTCAGCCAGGAGTCGAACCTGGAATCTCCGGCTTTCAAAAATATATTTTTAATGTATAGAAATATATTGAATGTATTTTGATTTTGAGAAAGTAAATGTAAAATATTAAGAATATAAAAAAATATAAAAATACATTCGTAATCCAACAATCAGAATATAAGTGCTATATAACATAAAAGTACCATGTAATATAACAGCTGTTATACTCTATTAACATCGATGTTATATAACTTTCTTTTATAATTGTACTATAATTTTGCCACATATCTATTATATTGCTTGTTATTAGCTGGTAATGACATTATAACTGTTATGTAACATTTCTGTACCTATATAATAATTTATATAACATTCTACTTACATGTTATATTCATATTATATAACTGCAATATACACTGAGTAGGAAATTGTATCTAACATGGATGTTACATGTAACGACCATGTTATATTACTTATTACATTTGTTTTATTATGACCATGTTGCTGTTATATACCTGTGTTTGCTGAGAATATAAATAATAAAACATAGAACAACTTTAACAAGATCTGTTTTGAGCAAAATAAAACTTCTTAAAATTTATTAATCAAGAGGCAACAAGAATGTTGCAAATACAATTTAAAATACAAACGTTTCAACCTTTACTTGAGTCGTTCTCAGTGTATAATGTAAAATTAGTAATTACGCCATATAACATGAATCAAAACGCAATAAAATTGTATAGAACGCAAACGCAGTTAAAGAACTCGGCGATTAATAATAAATTGTGCAGTCTTACTTGTGAAGTCCATTATAGGATGTAATCATTGACGGAACAATTTTGAAACATCCTAAAACTAAGTTGATAAGAATCAACACGAAGGCACACGAACGAACAAAACAGCTTACTTACATTTAGAAAGCCAAGAATCAAACACTGGACAGAAAGTAAAGGCAACAATTTATATACTATACACAGTTTGTCCGGAAAGTTCCCGGACT
>NW_018021138.1:26344-29671 GCF_002006095.1 Pseudomyrmex gracilis
AAACTTGTTTAATAAACCATATCTTTCATTTTCGATTTTTAATTCACGTAGTCCGGGAACTTTCCGGACAAACTGTGTATATGTATATGTATAAGTCCCCATTATTGTGACAAATTCAAAGTAAACAAGTTCGTTAGAATTCAAAATTTGGAAGATTTGATTTTGTCAAGTAAATTAAAATATGAATGGTCACAAGTAAGTCAGTGTCATATATTAAATTTAGACCATGTGATTGTTCCTTAATATGTATAGTCTCAGATATCAGTTTTTTATAGAAATTAGGTTCATGGTCTAAAATATGAGTATTGTCCCAGTTAAAAGAATGATTAAATTCAAGTCTATGTTTAGATTGATAATTGCGAAAATGTCTTATTAATATTGTTTTTATGATTTTTAATTTGTGTTTTGAGTTGTCTTTTAGTCTGTCCAACGTAAGATGCACAACAATTCATACAATCAATTTTATAAATTATATTCGTGTTAAAGTCATGTGCAGTAAGGTTCTTGCGTACTTTAATATCTTTATTCAATCTGTTAAGGCATTTGTAACCTACAATGACTTCAGTTTTTTTGATAGTGTTATTAATATTTTCGGAAATGTTATTAATATATGGTAAAACAATTAAATTTCTATTATATGTTTTGTGCTCGTTGTATGTTTAAATAAAAAGATAGGGAGAAGGCAATAACGAGCTAACCCAGCAAACACAAATATATAACAACAACATTGTCGTAATAAAACAAATGTAATAAGTAATATAACATAATCGTATGCATGTAACATCCATGTTAGTTGTAATTTCCTTATTGTACATTGCAATTATATAATATGAATATAACATGTGAATAGAATATTATATAATTGTTATATAATTACAGAAATGTTATATGACAGTTATATAAATTGCTGAAATGTTACGTAATTGCAATATTTGTTGTTTTATTGTTATATAACTGTTGTTAAATTAATTATATTACAGTTATATACCCCGCAAACAATTTCGGATTGCGCAGACTTGGCAAACAGAAACTGTTTCCTGAAACGCTACAAAAGGGAAACATGTTTTGGTGCTGTTAAAACTGTTAGCGCACGAAGACAAAAGACGCAACAAACTCTGTCGGCAATATACATGAGAGTTTGTATCAATAGCAAATACATAAATGCCGATGAAGTTGACGACAAATAAACGATTGATAACAAGCAGTTCTGCTTTTAGGAATACCGTAACCAAACAGTCCGCAAAACTATAGCAGCATTTGTTTACGACAGAAAAGTGACTGCAATAGGGTCGATCTGTTGAATGCATTGACGACAGATTGCTAGCAAACGCCAAGCAGATCTGTTCGTGAATTTGTGTAAACTGTTTGCACGCAAAACTACAACACTATCTGTTTGACATCCACGCAACAAAGTGGCGATTATTTGCGGTCGTATCTGTCACCCATGTCGATGACAAATTGTTAGCAGACATTAAGCAGTCTTTGACAGTTGCAACTGGTCATCAATTGGCATACCAATATACAATAGCTTCCGACGTTTGCACGACAGATTGACAACAAACAGTAAGCAGACTTGTCAACCGCGCTGATGACAGATTGACTAAACGCAATTTAATGCATTGTAGTTTTAAATTCCTGCAGATGCATTATTGATAAACTATACTTTAGAGAGCAGTTTTTCTTATAAACAGTCCTTTTCTTATAAATCAGTAGGAAGATTTTTCATTCGATTTTTATTAAATATTGATCAAATATACTTAATTTAAAATATACTTAGAGAATAGTGCTGGAATTTCCAGTCTAGAAGAAAAATGCAATTGTCAATCAAAAACCTGAATAAACAACCCTGATAGGAAACCATTTACAAAATTATGTGACGAAATCTTGCAATAAAATTGTAATTTGCAATTATACAGATATATTTTAGGAAATAGATGTAAAAACATTGATATTTTATAAAATATTTGTAGTTGTGTGCAAATTAGTTTTCAAATACTATTTCGGTAAAAGAATAACGATATGGTAAATCATCTTAGCAGTATATTTGCAAAATTAATTTCAAAAAGAAATTGTCCAATAATTGAGACAAAAATTTCAGCTATGCCCTTACGAAAAAGAACTACTAGCAGTAATATATTGCGGCAGTGGTACGAAAAACTTACTGGCATTCTGTGTAATTGCCAGTAATATTCTCAGTGATTTCTGTAATACCTAATAATATTCTTATGTGATTGTCAGTAATATTTATATTACTGACTTTATTTATATGTAATCGGCAGTAGTTCTTTTTCGTAAGGGTGTGATGTTTACACTTTGTAGAAATATAATTGCATATGAAGAAATCAACTTAATTTATGTATGTACTTAAGAAAATGAATAACGACTCTTTCGCAATTTTTAACAAATATTATTTACAAAATTTTATTTCGACAAAACTGTTGCGTTATGGCGAATCATCTTAGTGCAATTATTGCAAAATCGTCGTTAGTCATGATGCCATTTTTGTGCAATATTTTCACAATTTGCCTATTAGAGAACGAGTTTTTTAATAGATTCTTGGTCACCGAAAACGAATCCAGCAACGAAATTGACTTAGCACGTCAAATTTTCGAGAAATTTGAGATTAATTCTTACGAAAAAGAACTACTGCCGATTACATATAAATAAAGTCAGTAATATAAATATTACTGACAATGACATAAGAATATTATTACGTATTACAGAAATTACTGAGAATATTACTGGCAATTACACAGAATGCCAGTAATTTTTTCGTACCATTGCCGCAATATATTACTGCCAGTAATTCTTTTTCGTAAGGGAATGTATCAAAATTGGCAGTTTTGGCTATATTTATCATTTTTTTGCGGCCAAACTAAACTTTTTTTACAATTTTACTTACACCACATTAAAGTGCTATCTTTTATCTATAATGTGAATTTATGTTTATTGAATGAGTGAATATAAGGCCTTACGAGCCGTTCTCAAAGTGTTGAGCGAGAACTTATACATGTATATATATATATGTATACACATGTAACGAATTCACTTGTAAATTTTTACAAGTGAGTTTTTCGAATTGAATTCTCAATTCTTAAAATCATTCTCTCATTGGTTTAAATTTCACGAGCCTTAAGTCTTTATTAATTGTTAAAATTACGCTGGCGGAAGAAGGCGTTATCAACAGTATCAGACCATCTTCNATATATATAGGAATATTGCAAGACTAACTCCAAGTGCCTCGGTGGCCTAACAGGGAAGGCGATGGCACGGTAAGCCGGAGATTCCAGGTTCGACTCCTGGCCGAGGAGTTTTTTTCGCAATATT
>NW_018021138.1:29851-35838 GCF_002006095.1 Pseudomyrmex gracilis
TCATTGGTTTAAATTTCACGAGCCTTAAGTCTTTATTAATTGTTTATGTTTATTACTGTACAATTTTTTTAATATACATAATTAACATTAATTTTATTAATATTCAGGTCTCAAAAATGTGTTGAGAACAGTGTAATCAGTACATATCAACAAAAAATTTGTTTGCGTTGTAAAAATATATTTTAAATTATATTTAATAATAATAACAAAAAGTTTTATCTATTGTTGCAGGTACATTGTACTTAACTATTCTTCTTTTTAAGAAAATAGTAATTTATATGAATACAATGTAAATATAAATGAAATGTGTAGGATAGCTTGAGAGTAAATAGATAAAAATAATTATATGTTAGTAAGAAACACAAGTGGTCTCGCGGACTAAGTGCTGCTGAGGGGTTGCGAATATGGAGATCTCGAGTTCAAATCCCGCTCACATTAGGATTTTTTCAAGTTTGGTCCCTTTCAATGGAGTTCATCGGTTGATCGGCGAGCTGAATCAGGCCTCCAGAAATTAATTCTAGTGAAATCTCAAATTAATTCTCCTCCGACAAGGCAATATGCCATTGGGTTTCTTTTTTTTTTAGTAAGTAATTCCACTTCCAAGTGTGAAATCCATTCTAGGCAACAGATCTGGTCTGCGTTTGGTAGCAATCTGCCGACGTTTCTGACGACAGATCTGCTCTGTATTTGCTAATGTTCTGTTGACAGTTTTGATAACAGATATGTTCTGTATTTGGCGATATTTTGACGCCAACAGACGATGACCAAATCTTTTGTGGATTTTGTGCCTCACTTTGGCTTCGCTTTGCTAGTGGCAGATCTGTTACGAGTTTGGTCTTGTTTTGGCATATTTACATGTAGGACAGATTCAATTGCCAAACTATATCCTACTGAGGACACAGTAGGCTATGGTTTTGGCATTAAATTCCGCCGGCGATTTTTGACAAATCCACAACATCCCACAACTAAATTGTTTGCTAGGTAGTAATATTATATTATATACACTATATACAGGGTGTCCCAGAATTGGTTTAACATCTCTCGTAGGCAGGTAGAAGGAATAAAACTGAGTTGAAAAGTCCTATACCATTTTGGTAGATTTGCAATAGTTGCTGAGATTTTCATTAACAAAGATCCGCGAGTGAGCATGCATCGGGCTGTCTTACGCGCGTAAGACAGTCCAGTGCGCTTCGCGCGCTAACGGTGTTACCCATAGCGACATATCGGAGGAGCTAATATAACAGCATATACTATAACATATACATATTAAAATGTAATTGTGCAAAGCGCGCCGGGCTGTCCTCCGCGCGTAAGACAGCCTGATGCACGCTTATTCGCNGATCTTTGTTAATTAAAATCTCAGTAACTATTGCGAATCTAGCAAAATGGTATAGGACTTTTCGACTCAGTTTTATTCCTTTTACCTGCCTACGAGAGATGTTAAACCAATTCTGGGACACCCTGTATATATTTAAGCACATAGAATTTTCAGGAATATTAATATCTTTGAATTAATTTTAAATAAAACTAAACAAAATTGTAATAAAAAATAGTTTGTTTAGTTTTATTTAAAATCAGTTCAAAGACCTGATATTCCTGGAAATGGTATCATAAAAGCATAATGTAAAGGAAACATAATAATTAATAACAAATATTCAGTATCATACATATCTATTTTTAATAATAATAAACTATATTATTACATGTACATACATGTATATAGTACATATTAGGTTGACCAATAAGTTCGTGCAGTTTTTTACTCACATCTCGAGTCGGTTAACTTAACCAAACTGTTGAGTTGTCTGAACGCACCCATGCTTTACGTATCCGCTATTACTGGACATATGTTTAAAAATTAATATGTCGTAATAATATTGTTTTTATTATATTAAAACCATTGCACGTAAAAAAGTTTTACTTGTAAAGTCGTAAGTAATTCAACCACTTACAGACCATGTATAGGCTAGAATGTTGGCCTGTGATTATAGTTAGTTATTTGCTTACGATCTTACGATTACGACTACCTTTTGTCACGTGCAATGGCATTTATATATATATATATATATATATATATATATATATATATATATATATACATACAAAAATAATAAAATTAATAAAATTTTTATACTTACTTTTTTTATTACATCATACGCGCACATGTTTCAATTTCTCAATTTTCTCACAAACGCAAATATATATGTTGTTATCAAGTAACAACGACAATGTAGTAATTTCTTAACAGTTATATACAATTTTTATAAAACCTATGTAACTATTTCATTGCTGTTATATTGCAATAATTATATATTGATAAATAATATTAAATAACAACAATGTTGAGTTCAGATAACATTTGTTATGTAACATATTTCATATCAATTATATTGCTGTTATAATGTCATTGTCAGGTAATAACAAAGCAATATAATAGATATGTAACACAATTATGTGACAATTATAAAAGAAGTTATATAAGATTGATGTTAATAGAGTATAACAGCCGTTATATTACGTGTTATTTCTATGTTATATAGCTGATATATTCTGTGTTTGCTGGGACACCTGTTTGGGTAAAATTCTTCTATAATCCGAGGATTTATAAAAAGATACAAACGTTTTGATCCACTATGGGATTCTCTTCAGTATCTCTATATATAAAAAAAAATTACAATGATGCATGATCTATTCGCGTGTAAGAATCCCCCCCCCCCGTCACGATAATAAAAAATTATTTATTCACTTATATTTTGTACAGTTTTCTTGTACCGATGTTACAATAATTGTTTTAAAATGACTGTGCGACTATGATTATAATACGCAATTCACTGCTTAATACTTAAGTGATAATAACTGACTGACTGTAGCTGACTACTTGATTCTGACTGCTTGATTCTGACTGCTCGCGCCTCGGTTTGAGGGCGCGTTTTATAGGGTCTAAGTTCGGCCACGGAAAGTTCTAGAGTTTTCCTTATTTCGTAATGTTCTAGAGCATTCTCGAATGTTCGAGAATAATCTAGAATGTTTTGAATTTGGCTGCGTGCTAGGACAAGCATTTTCTGTAGCAACAGATCGCCTTATATGATAAGATATTTCGAAAGATTGACAGTGCGTCATGGTTTTATCGTTAACCATCGGTTTTTATGGTACTTAAAATAAACATGGAAATTTCAACGTGACAGAGAGGCAGTTGGAACTAAATACACACGTGTTGTTGTGCGAATATGTGATGGTAATATTATTTATTCATGATGTATATAAATAACGTTTCGACCTTCGGTTTAGGTCTTTATCAAATATTTTGATAAAGAAACGGTTGCAAACTCTCGGTAAAACTTTCAATGAATTAAACACTATATATATTGCGGACAAAATATTAAAAAATCATAGAACCATCACTTTGAAAGAAAACTTCATGTATTATCTTCACTTAGCAGGATATATAGCCCCTGGCTCTATTCTCTTTGGTTTTCTTTACAAAATCGGATTCTTCTCTAGTACTATTAATCTTTTCAAAAAATTGATCGGAAACTGTTATAATCACTGCAGCTTTAGAAATCGTGCACCGACACAACATGTAAGTTATACTACGAACGACGAACCTAGAGTAATTTTACTTTCAACTTTGAATGACCAATCAAACTCAGATGTACTCCAAAGACTTCTTAATAAAATTTGATTACACCTCAAAGTTTTATATAAGGAAAAAGGTGTGACCATTGTCTAGCTTAGTCTAGTTGCTACGCGTAGATTCTAGAACTTTCCATGTTTATAATTCAGAGAAAGGACAAATAGTTCCAAAAATATGTAAATTTCAACGTGACAGGCAGTTGGAACTGAATACACAGGTGTTGTTGTACGAATATGTGATGGTAATATTATTTATTCATGATGTATATAAATAACGTTTTGACCTTCGGTTTAGGTCTTTATCAAATATTTTGAAACGTTATTTATATACATTATGAATAAATAATATTACCATCACATATTCGCACAACAACACCTGTGTATTCAGTTCCAACTGCCTGTCACGTTGAAATTTACATATTTTTGGAACTATTTGTCCTTTCTCTGAATTATAAACATGGAAAGTTCTAGAATCTACGCGTAGCAACTAGACTAAGCTAGACAATGGTCACACCTTTTTCCTTATATAAAACTTTGAGGTGTAATCAAATTTTATTAAGAAGTCTTTGGAGTACATCTGAGTTTGATTGGTCATTCAAAGTTGAAAGTAAAATTACTCTAGGTTCGTCGTTCGTAGTATAACTTACATGTTGTGTCGGTGCACGATTTCTAAAGCTGCAGTGATTATAACAGTTTCCGATCAATTTTTTGAAAAGATTAATAGTACTAGAGAAGAATCCGATTTTGTAAAGAAAACCAAAGAGAATAGAGCCAGGGGCTATATATCCTGCTAAGTGAAGATAATACATGAAGTTTTCTTTCAAAGTGATGGTTCTATGATTTTTTAATATTTTGTCCGCAATATATATAGTGTTTAATTCATTGAAAGTTTTACCGAGAGTTTGCAACCGTTTCGGATTAATATGAGTTTCTTTTATTAAGTCCATAGGTACATTCGTTAGATTATGTTCTGAAAAACTTTTGTCAAGCGATTCCTGTGATGATAATTTAATAGTTTGATGAATTTCAATTGTGTCTTTGATTAGATTTCCAGGTTTCAAGGTTGCAGTGTCGGAAATTGCTGTACAGTCTGGTTCTAAATGAAGTATAAAATTTTAATAGATTCGAGCGCTACGAGAAATTTTATCTAAACAGAGAATATGCAAATTGTCTTATTTAGGTGCAATTCCAATCCAGTCTTGATTTGTGTGAAGTTGTATCCACAATGTATTTTTGATTTGCATATACTTTGTTGTATTTTTCTGATTCGTGTTTACTAAATATTTCGCTTAGACAATTGTCTTTTATTCCCGTTTTATAATCCGAATAAGTTCTTTTTAGTAACTAGTAATTCCTTATCTTTCTTGATTTTGGTAATTTTAATTCATTTATCGGCATAAAAATAGTTCTATGAGAATCTACTAAAATAAATAAGTTTTTGCGTAGTATCTATGATACATTGACCCACCCATGTCTCGGAAGGGATATTACTCTGGTTAATTCTAAAATTTTATCCTCTATCAAGGGAATCAATAATTGTAGTAACAGTCTTTTTACCGTTAAAGCTATTGATACGTCGCTTATATCTATAAAAGTAGTATAGTATTTTTCTTCTAATGGTACGAGTTATCGATGTGTTTATGTTTCCTGAGAACAGTAAAAAGTTTTCTAGGAGATAGAATATATGCTTGCAGTTCCGTGTCTGCCGTCTACAATTAAATCTTCTGTTTTCTAATTTCATTAACTATTTTTTGCATTTTGTTATTCAAGTTTAAAAGAAGTTCGTCTATCCAAATATTAAGTTCGTTAGCGTGACTCAGATCTCTGAGACGATTGAACTGTGTGTTCACATATTCTATCGAATGTGAAAATTCGTTTTTAAGTTCTTTATTGCAAATGTTTTAAGGATTATGCTAGTTTGATTCTTAACATATTGTATAAGGGTTTTTTTGGTTTTTAAATATTTATCTAATTCTTGATTATAATAAGTCGCATCTGTATCATCTAAGGTTCCGAAGATCGTTTTACTTATTTCTCCTACAAAATCGAAAAGTTCTCACTTGGTTCTCGATTTTTTCGCTTGCACGTTCTGCTAAATGTAATACATTTTCTATTAGGTGCGCAACTAAGTTCCCGCTGTTTGTCAATAGATGGCTCTAGCAGTAAGTGCTGGTCGATTTTGACATATCCAAAATGTCACGAGTCAAGCTTAGACATATGGTAAACAAACTGCTTTGACACGTTAGTGATTTTGTTTTGGCGTCATATACACAGTTTGTCCGGAAAGTTCCCGGACTACGTGAATTAAAAATCGAAAATGAAAGATATGGTTTATTAAACAAGTTTACACTTCA
>NW_018021138.1:36923-47563 GCF_002006095.1 Pseudomyrmex gracilis
ATCCATGCCAAACGCAAGAACAGCTTGCTTCAGCATTAGGAGTTACCCGCCAAGCCATTTCCAAGCGATTGCATGCGTTGGGAATGATTCAAAAGCAAGGAACTTGGGTTCCTTATGATTTGAAGCCAAGGGACGTTAAGCGTCGTTTTTTTGCCTGTGAACAACTGCTCCAGCGGCAAAAAAGAATGGGTTTTCTTCATCGCATCGTGACGGGTGATGAAAAATGGATTCATTACAGCAACCCAAAGAAAAGAAAGTCATGGGGACTGCCCGGTCATGCTTCTACGTCGTCGACTTGGCCGAATATTCACGCTGCAAAGGTTATGCTGTGTATTTGGTGGGACCAGGTGTTATTTATTATGAGCTATTGAAACCGAACGAAACCATCACTGGGGAACGGTATCGAATTCAATTGATGCAACTGAGCCGAGCACTGCGCGAAAAACGGCCACAATACGAGCAGAGACACGAAAAAGTGATTCTACTGCATGACAACGCTCGGCCTCATGTTGCCAAACCCGGTAAAACCTACGTGGAAACGCTCAAATGGGAAGTCCTATCCCACTCGCCATATTTCCCAGATATTGCGCCGTTCGATTATTACTTGTTCCGTTCGATGGCACATGGTCTGGCTGATCAGCAGTTCCGCTCATATGAAGACATCAAAAAATGGCTTAATTCGTGGATGGCTTCAAAAGACGAACACTTTTACCGTAACGGTATTCGAGCTCTGCCAGAAAAATGGGAAAAAGTTGTAGCTACCGATGGGCAATACTTTGAATGATTCATTTGTAACCATTTTTTTACAATAAAGTTGCATTTTCAAAAAAAAAACAGCGAGGACTTAGTTCCGCACCTAATAATTTGCTAGCTACATGATCTAATTCATAGATTCTCTTACAAATTCAAATTTTTGAAGAACAGGTCCAACTTTGGTTTTGGACCGTATTGACGCATTTTTCTGCTAATTATTGGTATGGTTTTTAAAGTTCTACAAAGTGCCTCTCTAAGTCTGATAAGTTGTATCCTATTATGATTTTCCATTGTTCGTGATACAGTTTTATCTTGGACAAAGTTTCAAGATAAACAATCATTATCAAGTTGATAAACCAAATATTTTTCCTTTTCTTCGTTACTCAAATGACATTGTAGAGCTATCACTAGTATCAATAGAATGATTCATCTCAGATTCATTTTCTTGATCTAAAACAAAAGGTTTGATATCACTTCTGTGATATTGTTTTATTTCTGTATTTTCTTTTATATGATATGTTATAAATTGTCATGATTTATTAGAGAGTAGAATCTTGATATTTATGTATACACTTACGTGCTTCTTCTACTTTATTTTTGTGTTAAATGCGCATATTATCAATTTGACTTTGCAGAGTTAATCTTTTATCTTCTTCACTGAAGATGTGATTAGGCTTTCTGCCAAATTGTAATTTGTAGGGTGTATAACCCGTGGTTTTGTTTACCGTACAATTATACCTGAGCATTGTCTGGGGTAGTATCATATCCCATTGCTCTTTTTTGTTAATATAATGTCTTATATATTCAGTTAAAATAATATGTGATCTTTCATTTTTTTCGTTCGATTGCGGGTGATAAATTGAAGTGAGAACGTGTTTTGCGTTTAAGAGGATGCTGAACTGCCGCGTAACTTGGAATCGGCTACTCGGCCGCTGTCGTCTGCTACGCTGTCCAGAAGGTAGCGCCATCTAGTCGGACGATAAGGATAGATATATGTATCTTTTTCTTTGTCTCTCGGTCGGTTCGCCCATCTTTCTAATCGTTAGTTCTCGCGTTCTTCCCGTCTTTCGTTAGATTCACAAGCAAAGTCGAATAACGCTTGCCGTGAGTCTCAGATAATTTTTTCACACACAAGGTACATATACAGGGTCATCGAAAAGTATCGGACCCTCCTAATATCTTCAGTTAGAATTCATTTTGGAGAAAATGTCCAATAGCAAAGTTGTATGGTTTCAAGCGAGGAGTAAGATGATGACCTTGACTTTGATCTTGACCATGTCCTTTAAAGTCATTTCAAGGTCAACCTTATTTTTTTAAATAGAACTCACTACATTTTATTTGCATATTTTTATAGCTTATCTCGAGAGCTTTTTAAAACACTATAATGAAACATTTTTTCATTACGTACTTTATGAGTTATAAAGGTTTGAAGATAACAATTTTTTGACACAAAATGTAAATTATCTTGTAAAATATTATTTAGTTTTCAGTAATGATAACCTTAATACTTTTGTACGCGGAATAATGAGACCAATTAATTGGTTTAAAGAAAATACATTAATCAAAAAGTGTGTCGGATCCCTCTAATATTTTCAGTAAGAATGCATTTTGGAAAAATGTCCAATAGCAAAGTTGTACGGCTTCAAGCGGTTATGCTAGTAGGCTACTGCGGAAAACTGCCCGAAGGTGATCGCGAGAAGTTGCTCGAATGCGTGATGTTCGAAGGCGTTAGCGGGAATCTGCCCAAAAGCGTTGGCGGGGCCGATCTTTATTCTCTCACTCTCGCAGGCACCAATGTACGAGCTCTTGAGCAAACAATACGGATCACTGATTTTAATCTTTGATGCAGTGCTGTTTTCTTCTTAGCGAGCAACAGTTACCTCGTGGACGAAAACAAACAGCCCCAAAAATTTTTTCTGTAACAAAAGAAGCCATTGCGGTTTAATTGATTGTCTCAAACATCTTCATTTTGTTTCCAATAGCCTAGAAATTTTTCGTAAATATTATTAATTGATCTATTAGATTTTCAGTTGCTCAACGAGCTTTTTGCTAGTGCTGGTTAAAATAAACAAATCAATAGTTGGACCAACACGTAATACTTAGTATTTTTCTTTATTTACTTATTTAGATCAATTTCCTGTTACTTACCTGATTAATCCTTGTTTGCTCTAATTAAGAATGGCGGAGCTTTATGAAAAAGATCGAATAACACTGTTAATGATGCGAGGATGGAGAGATCAACAAAGAGGGTATAAAACAGTAACGCGATTATTTAATGAGAATGTTTGGAATGAAAATAATAGGATCTCTAAAAGTACTGTAATCCGTACTATTCAACGTTTCGAGGACATTGATAGCGTTACAAGCCGCTCAAGATCTGGTAGACGTAGAACAGCATCAAATAATGATAAGGCATTAGATGTTTTACAGTCTTTCGTTGAAAATCTCCATATTTCCATCAATCGCGTTGCACAAGAACACGAAATCGGTCATGCATCTGTCAGTAAAATTTTGAAATTGAATAAATGGCATCCATACAAACTCCATTTGTGCCAAGAGTTGTCCGAAGACGATTTTGATAGACACATCGAATTTTGTGATCTTATGATGGAGATGATTGTCGACTATCCTTTATTACTTAATAATATTGTTTTCTCTGATGAGGCAACATTTGAACTGACTGGAAATGTAAATAGACACAACTGTAGGTACTGGAGTGACGTTAATCCTCACTGGAAAAGAGACAATTATACCCAATATCCACAAAAAGTTAACGTATGGACTGGTATTCTTAATGGTAGACCAGTTGGCTCTTTCTTTATTGAAGGCAATTTGACATCACAGGTATATACAGTCATGCTTCGAGAACAAATTGTTCCAGCTATTCGAGACATAGCTGGTGGAAATATGGATGTAATTTATTTCCAACAGGATAGAGCTCCATCTCATTATGGTGTCATTGTCCGTCAATATTTGAATGAGGTCTTTCAGGACAGGTGGATAGAGCGAAGGGATCATATTGAGTGGCCATCTCGGTCTCCGGACTTGACCCCACTTGACTTTTTTTTGTGGAGTTACATGAAAAGTAAAGTTTATGCCACCAAGCCTCAAGATTTAGATGATTTAAGAGGGAGAATAACTCGAGAGATAGAACTAATACTGCCGGAAACGTGCCGGAATGCGACTTCAGCTGTTTATAACAGATTGGCACATTGCCAGGCTGTTGAAGGGCAACAATTTGAACATGTGTTGTGAATTGTTTGATACAATTGAATATTTTGTCCAAGCTGACCAATTGGAATGAAATTTGCCTTAACTGGCCGGACCCACACGCCACTCTTGTCTTAACTGGCCGGACCCACACGCTACTCTTGCCTTAACTGGCCAAAATCACACGCCACTTAACAAATTGTTAACTTTAAACCTTTATAACTCATAAAGTACTTAATGAAAAAATGTTTCATTATAGTGTTTTGGAAAGCTCTCGAGATAAGCTATAAAAATATGCACTAAAATAAAGGGTTTCATTTAAAGAAATAAGGTTGACCTTGAAATGACTTTAAAGGACATGGTTAAGATCAAAGTCAAGGTCATCATCATCTTACTCCTTGCTTGAAACCATACAACTTTGCTATTGGACATTTTCTCCAAAATGCATTCTAACTGAAGATATTAGGGAAGTCCAATACTTCTCGATGACCCTGTATAATAAAGGAGTAATTATTNAATAAATCAAGCCAATCAGCGCCGACCTTTAGCCGGGCTCACGTCAGTGAGCTGCGCGGAGCGCTCACGCACACCAGACGGTGTGGTTCACTGACGTGCGTTCGGCTAAAGGTCGGCGCTGATTGGCTTGAGTTATTCAATAATTTTTCCTTTATTATATGTAATAGAAAAAAATGGTTCAGGACTTTTCGACTCAGTTTTACTTCTTCTACCTGCCTACGAGAGATGTTAAAGTAATTGTCGGACACCCTGTATATATATATATATATATATATATATATATATATATATATATGTAACACATCACGCATATTATTTACTTACGTAAGCGGAGTAGTCACCTACTTTATACGTAAAAATAATTTGCGATAAGTGTACATAATCAAAAGACTTTGACCGAAAGAAACTTTAAATAAATTTAAATAATGTATTAGAGATAAGAAAGTTCATGTCATTTTTCCCTGAATATGTATCGCGAAAACAACACGAACCTTCCACGTTCGAACTTATAAATAAGGTGATGTGACTTCATATAAATTGGAATTGCGCCACGTAGTTGTATAAAGTCACCAAGCTACCAGTGTGTAACGATTCATTCAAGTGTGAGAGATTATCCAAGTTTGTACTTTCAAAAACCGTCCGTATATCTTTAACAAAGATAACAAATTATAACAAAGCAAAACGTTACATGTGAATCCTGCAAATTATTAATACGTTAATTGTGTCATTCCAAATTGTAAATATTCCACAAACATCTGTAAATGATAAGGAAATCGAATTACATGATACTATAAAGGATATTATACAAAATGCAATGGATGACGTATCATTTACTATGCAGACGGACACTTCGTTATGTTAGGAATTCGAAAAGCGTGAGCTGATATCAGTATAAGAACTTTATTATCACTTTGTATGAACACAAGGGGTTTGTCGGTACAAGACTATTAGAACAGGAAGGAGGTAACGAAAAAAATGGGGCGACAAACTGAACATTTACTAACTGACTAACTAAAAGAAAGAAGAAAAACGTGCAAGCAAGCGCTGCGGAGCGAGTAACCGCCAAAAAATAGTACGCAAACGACGCATAGCGATCATGCACAGTAACACGTGCCCCCACAAAAATAAGGAAGAGACTGATTAGAGGTGGCGGGCAAAGAGAGACTTGAAAAAGAACATTTTGTCCTAACACGTTAGAATGAGAAAATTATTGGGATTTAAATTTATCCAATGCAGAATTTGTTGCAGATGATGAAATAGAAGAAGTTGAAGAAAATGATGAATATAAGGAAGAAGATAGTTATACATCAGAAGAAGAAATTGTAAATAATGACTATAAAAGAAAAGCTGAGTTCTGAAATTGAGTTCTGGAGAAGTGGAAAAAAGGACATTACACTTTATCAACAATACAACATCGTTTTAGAAAGATAAAGTCCTTGTCGTAGCTGTATAAATGGGATGGGGACCTTTCTTTACAAAAAGATGATACTCATAGACAAAAATTATTAGATATTTCTCAATATCTTGGAAAAGTTCAAAGACGCTAACAACGACAATAGAATCATTCATGATGTAGATCTACGACGATGGGCGCTAGAAGCAAAAGAACAAATTAATCTTTCTCATTTTAAAGCAGGAGCAACGTGAATAGTAAATTAAAAAAAAGGCATGGAATAGTATCAAGAACACGGAAAAAAATAGTTTCTACCACAGCTGATTACGGTTTGCTGAAACTGATGTTACATCCTGGAGAAAAGTTGTATACTATTTTGCAAAATTCGTAATGATTATTGAGTAGTTACTTAAGAGGGTCCTGGAGCGAGAAGCGAAATCAGCGCTGGGGTCTCTGCCCGGAAAGTGGCGCTCTCAAGTGGTTGAGTTAGTCTGTCCTTGTTTTAAAGTGAGACGGGCTAATCGCGCTGTCTATCGTGTTACCGGTCTTTCGTCGCACAGCTCGAGCCGGCCAGCACCGAGAGTACCGAAGTGGTAGGGATACGCACACAAGCGAGAACCGCCGTCTGTGTGCGCTCGTGGAAAAGTGCAGACATACTATGTTCTGCCTCTTTTCCACTAAGCTATAAGGCGAGACACGAGGCACGTTCACGTAGCGCGATTGTTGCGTATGACAGCATGAAGTGCGTTTTCAAGATTTAGAATCTTGGAAAAAGTACATATATTATTGATAATAATAAAACCTCAATAATAACACCTCTAGATGCATTACATTTTATTAATTATTAATATTATTATTATTATTAATTGTAATTTGCTTTTAAACTATTGAAAACATGTAATATATAAAGAATATTATTAGTGTCAATTTGTATATATTTTCATTTGGTAAATTACGAAAAGTCCACATTTTATAGAATGCATAATCTTAAAGTATTTAATTGATATATCATATTATATGAATATAAGAAAAAATTTACACGCGAACAAATATATATATATGCATATATATATATATATATATATACGCAGTTTCCGCACAACATCCTGCGATCGGCTCGGATGACCGTATTATTTCTTAGTTTAGTTAACTTATCGAGCTTTAATAAGATTTAATTGTTATATGAATATAATATTCGGAGAAAAAATAGAAACATATGATCATATAAAATTATATATATATGTGATCAAATCGTGCCAAATTTTGAATCTGAGTTTATGTAATCATGTAAAATCAGATCCGAAATTTCACGCGATCTGATCACTTATATATAATCTTATATAATCATATATGTTTCTATTTTCTCTCGGGAAAATAATTTGACTTTGTATAATACTTCAAGATTATGTATATATACAATGTAGATTTCTTTCGTCATTTACAAATCAAAAATATATATAAATGAACACTATATATAGTGTCTTTTATATATGTGAAATGTTTCTTCAATATTGTAAAATATTAAATTATCACAATTAACTCGTATTAGTAATTAATAAAGAAATATAATGCATCCTGAGGTGTCTTATCATTATCGATAATATAATTAGCACTTTTTTCAAGATTGTAAATCTGGAAAAAGATTTCACATTGTCATACAGCAACAAGCGCGCAACGTGAACGTTATCTTGTGTTTCGTCTTATAGTCGGCTTTGTGGAAAAGAGACGGAACATAGTATCTGCACTTTTCCACGAGCTAATTGACCGAGCTTTACATTACGCATACGGACGGCGGTTCTCACTTGTGTACGTACTTCTACCACCTCGGTGCTTTTAGGCCGGCTAGATCTTACATGTAACGCTTATCGCGTTTCTAACAATTCAGTATGTAAAGCTATATGTAAAGCTTTCTGATCAATGTAAAATGTTTGATGACATTCAGTTTCAAANTGTTTTTGGAGTATATATACAAATTAAATAAACAATTATTATAACATCTATGTTATAATAATTCAGTATTCGGCTGTCAAAATGTACAAGAAAAACACGAATAAATACGGATGACATAGCGATTAGTCCGTTTCACTTTAATCAAAGGACAGACAAAATNAACAAGAGACAAGAAGAGATACAAGTATCTCTCTCCTCTCTCTCTCTCTTTCTTTCTCTCTCTCTCATATATATACACCAGGGTTGGCAAGAAAAAANCAGGGGGTGGAAAAAACCATGGTAAATTCCGGTTTTAACCGTCCTGGACTTTATTCCTAAACTGGCATAAACTGGCATAAACTGGCAAAAATTATACAAATGATTAATACATGTATTTATTATGTAGTTATATATGTATTTATTATGTTATATATGTAGTTATAAAATTTATATTATTAATATTATATTATATTAATATTATAGTATTAATACATGTAGTTATAAAACTTTTTACCAATCTATATCTTGTTCGCAATTATACTCAACATTTGTATTTAACATTTTATAACAGAAAACTAGTTTGTTTGATATTTCAACTCCTAATCTATTGCGTACTTTGTTTTGTATGAACTAACTTAAATTCGAAAATAATCTTTCTATTGACGCTGAACTCGCTGGACAGTTATGTAGATGCATAACAAAATTAATAAATTCTGCAGGAAAATCATCATTTTTACATAATGCTTTCCACCACGTTCNGACATTTATATTTCTAGCTTTCTAAAAAAAAATGATTTTGGGAAAGGTTCAGCCTCTGCTTGAAATGACATAACAAATGGTAAAAACTCAGGCGATAAGTTTGCTGCATAATTTCTTGCGATTTCTTGTTGTTTTTTTAGATAATTTTATACTATCATATTGCGGATGTAGCATATAAGCTAGCATATGTGCAGGTGTAATAGCTTCAGAAAATCTTTTTTNTAAAATATTTTTATATGGTTCCAATTCTTCATTATTTATTAATATTATCCATAAGTTGGTACTGTCCGCTATATTACAATCTTCAGCTTGGCACTAAAATTGAATAAATTATAAAAAAATTAAAATAAAATATTTAAAAAATACAGATATAGATTTAACTTATTATTCGCGTGTTATATTTTTAATAAAGCTTTAAATATCGTATTGTATTATTTTNTCTAAAGTTTTACTCAAAAACTTATAATATATATTTAATAAATGTAAATCTTCTGAGCACAATGTATGTATGTACAAATGTGATTGAAGTAAAAATAATGAAAGTAGAAAATTAAATTTCTTTTAAATAAATAACTTTTTAGTTTTACCTTATCAAGTGCTTTTGCTACATGTATTAATTGGCTGTACAAAGATTTTGCTCCTTTATAAATTAGAACATTATTAATGATACGGGCAATCTTGTCATCTATCTCTTTTTCGTGCTCATCAACTATTTGGATAAAAAACTGTCGATTACGAATAAAAGTTTCCAAACATTTTAGTTGACTGTTNCATCTTGTTTCACCAGGTAACTGAGGTTTGCATGATCCTTCATAATTCTTTAGCCATGCTCCTGCACAATGATGATTTCTGAAGTATTTCTGGACTTCTACAATATTTATTATTAAATCTCTGATGTTTTTTATTTTGAAAATTTCTTCACCAACTAAATTCAAATAATGTGAGGCACAACCATATGATATAAACTTCTCATCATTATATAGTTCTGATAATTTATTTCTCATTAGGACCATTTTCTTTTCATTATCAGAAACAAAACTCTGTACTTTACAATTAAATTTTGTTACGGCTTCTTCAATAGCTGCTTGTGCCACTTTTAAACAATAATCTGCNGATTTTACATTAGATCCAGAATCAATTGCTGATAAGAAATAAGACGATTCACCAGTAGATAAAACATTAGCAATAATTGGAGTATTATGAACATCACTCCAACCATCTTGCATTAACGTAACTGTTCTTCCTTTCAGTTCGGTTTGCGCTTTATCCATTATTTCATCATGAATTTTGTTTAGTAAATTTCCAGATAACTGTTTTCTGTTTTGGAGGTTCATAACCTGGTCGTAACATTTGAATAAAATTTTTAAAGTGTTTATTCTCAGAGACTCTAAAAGGTATATTGCAAGCATAAAAAAATTTTGCCATCGCCTTATCTAGTTTTTTTTTATATGCATTAGTAGTTTTAACTGTAAAATTTGAGATCGATGGCTGTTTCAAAGCTGTATAAGAACAAGAAGNAGATTCAGTTCGTTTTTTTTTCTTTTGTGTTTCCTCCGTATCATTGTTTTTCTCTTCTATAAGTTCTATATCATCTTCATTTTTTTTTTCTTTGTTTAAGTTATCTTGTTTTTTAGGGTTACATTTTTGCAGATGTTGTTTCAATCGTTGAACTTTTCCGCTAATTAATGCACCACAAGAAATACATTTTTGTTTTTTAATGTCATTAATTGAAATNGACTCAAAGTAACCCCACACAACATCTTTGTGTCTTCCTCCTGTATTTTTTGCACTCATATTAACTCTTACGTTATTTATTGCGATCACAGCGTGAAAAAATACGCGAGATTATGAACACAGTATGATCGCGCGCTTTTCATTTGTTTTTTTCACGCGCAGATTCTTGCGCACAATCGTAGATAAGACTACAAGACGCCTTTATCGGCTGCCTTAAATTAGGATGTCGGTAAAAAGATTTTCTAATTATCTTATTGTTTTTAAGAAACTTCGGTTTAGAAAACATTAATTTTTGCCGGTTTTTTCCAGAAAATATCGGTAAAAACCGGTTTTTACCACTGGCATG
>NW_018021138.1:52398-52893 GCF_002006095.1 Pseudomyrmex gracilis
AAGAGATGCATTTGACATTAGTTTATATTAAATTGTATTTAGAAAAAAGCCAGCATGCATTGGCAGTTCATAGTAAGTTTTACTCCAGCACACGTTCAAAAACGCCTCTGGCAGGAAAGACTAAGCAACTTTAGAGTCAAAAAGATGCATCTGATTTTTGTAAGAGTGTTTTAAACGATTTTTCCCGAGATTAATATTAAATAAAGTATTAATTACTTAATACCAATGATGTCCGATTGTGTGGTTTATCGGTGATGAAGATCAGGATATCTGTTTGGTAGCGGCAGAGTCTGACACGACTTCTTGATGCCCAGCAATGTGTGATCACGTGCACAACCGACTCCTATGCTAATGTACGTACACGTGCACAGCTGATTGTTTTATAACGCGACTCCGGGTTAATGTTAAAGCAACGGATATTAATTAACCACTCACTGAGTACTGCTGGGATAGTATATATATATTTAATGACTTGAATACAACACTGTTATAAAT
>NW_018021138.1:57463-63444 GCF_002006095.1 Pseudomyrmex gracilis
AATGTTAAAGCAACGGATATTAATTAACCACTCACTGAGTACTGCTGGGATAGTATATATATATTTAATGACTTGAATACAACACTGTTATAAATAAATATAAGATTGACGTGGTTTCGACGCGACTCTCAGGTCGCACGTGCGTTTCGCAACCTGGTCCCGAGGAGAGTGTTCTCGCCTCGTTCTGCCGGGATAACCGGCGCGCACGGCACGCATGATTTACGCCGATTGGTCGATTTTCGGCTACTTGCTAGAGCGCGCGGCTAATAACTTAGATCACCCGACGGGTGGTGCCCTCGCGCTGCTGATATCTTACAACTCGGCCGTCCTATTGTTTGCTTTGTCCTCAAAGCCGAATTTTAATCCGCTGCGATTTACGATGTGCTGTGACAATTCTATGACCGTGCAGTGAATAGTGTACAGTGCTTGTGAGCTGTTGAATTCTGGCGGAACATCCACAGGTGAGTGTCTTAATGCATCACCGTCGATTTTACTTATTATCTTCGATTACAAGTGTTGTGTGTTTTTTGACGTAATGACAAATCCCGCCTTTTATCCTTATGCCTATAATAGAATAATTAACAATGCTTATAAAGTGATAAACAAAATAAGAGAATTACATTGAGAGTAATACTATATACTAAACTAGCGTATATCTAATATCTAAAATTTAGTTAGAAACAAATTCCACAGTGTATACTGGGTGACAAAAGTGATTTGTATTAATCAGCGGGGATACTTTTTATCCATCTTTTAATTTTATCCGCAGAAAGTACGGTGTTTAACGGTCGCTGGGTTATATTAAACCCTGGTATGTCGCGAATGACATATCTATTATTACCTAAAACTTTGTGGACCACATACGGGCCTTTATATGACGGTTTTAGTTTTGCGCTTTCGCCAGGTACATTTCGTATATTTCTAATCAAGACATATTCGCTTTCTTTATATCTCGATGGTCTACGAAATCGGTCGTCGGTATAAATCTTATTATAATTTCTAATGATATCGGTTGATTCATTCGCTTTTTCTCGTGCTTTATTTCTTGATTTTTCTAGATCGGAATCTATATTTACGAGTGATTCGACGAATTGCGCGAAACGTGCGTCGTCATGGTTACGCTGATCGAAACCAAACATTAGCCGCGCTGGGCTTGACTTTGTTGTTGAATGGTGAGTATTATTTATAACATATTGTAAATTTCCTAATTCTTTCTCCCATTCTACCGGGGACGATAATAACTTTGTCATTGAATTTTTCAGAAATCTATTTATCCTCTCTACCATTCCGTTGGCCTACGGCGCAGCGACGGCTACGAGTCGATGTTCGATCGAGAATTCTTTAACAAATTCGGCGAATTCATTCGAGGTAAAGGCAGTACCTCTATCTGTGATAATATTTATCGGTTTACCAAATAATGTAAATATTTTTTCTAATTGTTTTGTAACCTCTTTAGTCTTCGTAGATTTAACGGCTGTCAACCACGTGAAGCGAGAGAACGCATCGACAATTACCAGCACGTGTTTATATCGATTCGCAGTTTCCGGCAAAGGACCAAAATGATCAATATGGAGGATCTCCATTGGAAATTTAGGTAATGGATAAAGAGATGTTTCTCTCTCGTTACGATTTATAGATTCGTTTGACATAACGCAAGTTAAACAATTATTTATATATTCAGATATTCTTTTTCTCATTGCAGGAAACCAGTAAGTCTTAAAAATACCCTGATACGTTTTTTCTGTACCAACATGAGCCATATTATCATGGTGGGCTCGTAGGAGACTTGGAATCATTTGTTCCGGTACGCAAAATTTATAGTCTTCCCCTATTTTTTTATATACTAGTCCGTCTATTAATTTAAATTTATCGTTATCTTTATATTCTAGATCATTGCCGATTTGTTGGATTTTCGGATCGGAAAGCTGCCGGAATTCAAGTTCCCGTTCTAACGGCAGTTCCTGTATGTATCCGATACTGCGACTGAGCGCGTCTACATGCTGCATCTGTTTACCAGCACGGTGAGTAATTTTAAAATAATAATTTTGCAACGCGAGTGTCCAACGTGCTATACGCGGGTTTAAATTTGCCTTCGTGACTGCATATACTAGCGCGTTACAATCGGTAACAATAGTGAAATGAATTCCATATAAATATATATGAAATCGTTCGATCGATCTCACAATTGCTAATATTTCTAGTTCAAATGAGTGATAATTTTTCTCTGCCTGGTTAGTGGACTTACTAAAATATGCGACAGCGGCAAATATACCATTTGGTTGCTTTTGGAGTAAAACTCCACCTAAACCCGAGCTACAAGCATCGGTATGAAGCTCTGTCTCTGCCGACGGGTTATATATGGACAAAATCGGATACGTTGTGAGTTCTTTTTTTAACTTATTAAATGATTCGAGACAATTGTTATCAAAATTAAAATCTTTGTCTTTTTTCAGAAGATCCTGTAGTGGTTTGGCCTTCAACGAGAAGTCACGGATAAATTTACGGAAATAACCAGCAAGGCCAAGGAAACGCTGGATTTCGTGTACGTTCGAAGGTACTTTAAAATTATTAATAGCTTCGGTATGTTTTGTACTCAACGTTATATTATTCTGCGTGATTATGTATCCGAGGAATTCTATCTTTCTTTTTAGAAATTGACATTTAGTATAATTAACTTCGAATTTATATTTTTTTAAGGTTGTCAGCACCTCCTTCAACAATAATAAATTTTGCTCGATCGACTCAGTAGGGATTAATATATCGTCCATATAGACAATTAATTTTTCTTGTCTAATCAACGGATTCAATATCTGCAAGATCCGTTTTTGAAACTCGGCTGGGGCCTCTGAGTAACCGAACGGTAAGTACTTGTACTCAAATTGACCTTCCGCGGTTGCAAAAGCAAAATATTTCGTACTATTATCTTCAACTCGAATCTGATGAAAACTATCTTTCAAATCTAATAATGTGAACACAGATTTATTATGTAGTTTAGATATGCAATCTTCTATGTTCGGAAAAGGATATTTTTGCTTGACTATTCGGCTATTGAGAGGCCTCAGGTCGACACACATCCTAATTTGACCGTTCTTTTTTTTAACAGGTACTACTCGAGAGCAGTAAGGTGACGTACTCGGCTTTATGACTCCTCGCCTAAGAAGATCATCCGTTATTTTTCTCAGCTGGATTCGTTCGACATGAGCGAAACGTCGAGGGGCGAACGCGAAGATCGTATCGTCTTTAAGGTGAACTCGAACGGAATATCCGTCTTCCGCCGGCTCGATATTTGTATTTTCAACATCCAAAATTGCTTGAATTAAACTTTCTTTAATAGTATTATCAAAATCTATTTTATGATTATCTAATATTTCTTTTAATGTTTCAGGTTTCTCATCCTCCACGCACAGAGGTAAATTTGGAAGTAAATTTTCCGACGTTTTTGACTCCACGTTATTTACTTTCCTTCCAGTGTAACATAAGGTGATCCCTTGGTTTTTTATAAACTCTCGACCAAGAATCAAATCGCTATTGAACGCATATTCTTTAATTACATATAATTCAATATATATTTTATTTTTTTCCAGACAACTTATTTCTAATTCTACCGGCGCTATACCTACGACGTTCAGAGGGATGTTTTTTATATTCACAAAAGCCCTTTTCGACGGTACAAGATTTTTAACAAAAGGTAAAATAAACTTTTTATATACACTATATTTACAAAAGGAAACGGGACTTCCTGTATCTATTGTAGCAATTAAATTACAGTCTCTATTGCAGATCTTCTCTACCTTCACCGATGATTCGGGGAACTCTACCTTGGTGACCTTTTCATCCACCAGGGCTACCAGTTCAGGTTCCGGATCCACCTCAGTGACTGGCACTGCCGTTGAGACTGGCTTCTGGTACTGGAGTGAAGATTTTCCTCCCTTCGCCTTGAGCGACGGGCAGTCGTATTGGCGATGCCCTTTCTGTTTGCAGTAGAAGCAGGTAAGGGTGTTCTTGCAGTCTTTGTGACTGTGACCCTTTTTACCGCAGTTTCGACACTCACTCTCCTTTGATTTACCGGCAACTGTGGCACTTAACTTTTTACCCTTTTGATCACTTAACCCTTTTGTCACATACCGCATTTTTTTTAGAAAACACTCTAGCGGATTGTCCGCTATTAATAAGGCTGAAGCCTTTACGGTATTGTTCATTATGCCACTAATTAACAAGTGGATAGTGTCTTTCTCCGGCAAATCAAGCTGGTGTATAAGAGCCGATTTTTCAATTACGTATTCATCAAAAGTTTCTTTCGAAGGTAACCAAATTCTTGATTCTATTCTACTCATCACTTCAAAGAATGGCACTTCACGTTGAAATAACCGTAACATTTCAGCTTTAAGACCGACCCACGACAAAACGGCTGCTCCTGACTGAGCCTCGTACCAAGTTTTGGCAAACTTGACGAGCTTACTTGACGCCGCCACTAGAGTAACTCCATCCGACGCTCCGTGAACTCCGGCTACCTGGTCGACTCGTCTCACCCAAAAGGTTATGCTCTCTTTATCGGTGCCGCCATACTCAGGTATCTGCGTGGCTAGCCATGACACCGAGTTTCCAGGTATGTGACCTTCTGTATCTCTTACAGGTCGGGTCTCGACTGGCGGGGTTGGTGCTGATGAAGCCCCGGACCCGTCTTCTATCTCGAGCGGCTGTACTCCAACGGGGGCGGGTAAGGGGCGCCCCCCGTTCTGGTTCGACATCAACTGCACCAACAGTTGCATTGTTTGTTGTTGCTGACGCATCATCTCCGTCATCTCTCCTAGAACGGAGCGCAATGCAACTGCAGTCAACGGCTCCTCAGGCTCGTTAACTGCTCCGACTTCCGACTCAGAACCGCTCGGGGTATCCTGACTGAAACCCTGCGCATTCTGTCTTTCGATGTGTGAAATTATCTTTTCAATAAGATCAAATTTATCGTTTGAAATGGGTATTTTGTATTTCTTCGCCTCGGCCTGTACCCGCTCCAAGGTCGCTTCTTCCAGAGCGGCACGGCTCATCACGGACCGAGTGCGTGTCATTATATTCCAATTTCTTTTGTCCGACTTCAAATATTTATTTTCGTTATCACCTTCAAATTCACAAAGGTAACGAGTGATCAGAGTGTACACGGCTAATCAGAGCTGTTCACGTCTTACACGGCTGATCAAGGCTGTTCACGTGAACAAGCACACCGACTGTGACCTTGCGTTTCAAGCCGTGAGCCTGTATCCCACTTCTGAATTTTTGTAAGAGTGTTTTAAACGATTTTTCCCGAGATTAATATTAAATAAAGTATTAATTATTTAATACCAATGATGTCCGATTGTGTGGTTTATCGGTGATGAAGATCAGGATATCTGTTTGGTAGCGGCAGAGTCTGACACGACTTCTTGATGCCCAGCAATGTGTGATCACGTGCACAACCGACTCCTATGCTAATGTACGTACACGTGCACAGCTGATTGTTTTATAACGCGACTCCGGGTTAATGTTAAAGCAACGGATATTAATTAACCACTCACTGAGTACTGCTGGGATAGTATATATATATTTAATGACTTGAATACAACACTGTTATAAATGAATATAAGATCGACGTGGTTTCGACGCGACTCTCAGGTCGCACGTGCGTTTCGCAACCTGGTCCCGAGGAGAGTGTTCTCGCCTTGTTCTGCCGGGATAACCGGCGCGCACGGCACGCATGATTTACGCCGATTGGTCGATTTTCGGCTACTCGCTAGAGCGCGCGGCTAATAACTTAGATCACCCGACGGGTGGTGCCCTCGCGCTGCTGATATCTTACACTTTGTTTTAATATTTTTTAGATAATAGCCAGCATGTGTTGGCAGTGTTTTCTATACTCACGTTAGTACAGATGATATTCTAAACGTTTAAAAAATCACATAACACAAAATAATCACACTATATAACACAACTGAATACAACACAATATA
>NW_018021138.1:63843-68733 GCF_002006095.1 Pseudomyrmex gracilis
GACATGTTGCAGCGCCATCTGTTCCAATATCCGTGAACTATATACTAATCATTTTTATATTCTTAGCACTGAAATGCTAGCAAACGTGTACACAAAACGTAGTTTAGACTATTTTTCTATTGTAGGTTTCCAAATCGTAGTCTAATAATTTTATTACATTCTTCAATGTTGTGTCTATGGCAGACACTCGTTGGTTTTTATACATAACTCTTGAACTTCAAATACCAGTACACTAAAAGTAGAGGTGATTGTAACATCAAACATTTTTGTTAAAGTTTTGATATATTGAAAAGTGTCTGCCATTCATTTTATTATTTTCTTTAATTCTGTAGAGCCGTTTTTCTATCCGAGCAATAATTACGAAGAACAGTCTAAAGTACGTATTGCTCGTTCGATCGGTAATAACAGGAAGGTCCAGGACCCTCTTAATCCGTCTAAGTAAAAATTTGTAATATAATGGTCTTTTCGCTTTACGTTGATAGAATGCAAGCCCCTACTAAACCGGTAAAACCTTTTCTTTCAAGGGTTTCTTCTCTTTCCATTCAGGCGTTTTATACTTTTTTCTCAGGAACGGGTATTCATTTTCTAAACGAAGGCAATGCTGTAAGCAGAGATGTTTATGCTCGCGGATACACAGTCTGTGCTTTTGATCTCACTTCCGATTTATCGACCAAGTGCGTCACACATTAAATCTTGTGAGGCACGGTAATTTGCGAATTGAAGCACGTTTCAAAAAAGCTTTCAAAACGTCTATTACCTGTCTTGTTTATGGGGAATTCGTCAGCGTTTTGGAAATCAATTGTTTGCGCAAAATCATTGTAGATTATAACGAATAAGTATATTCCCTGTCTGCACATGCGTAAAACCAGAATATTTTTTCTTTTTTTTATTTCTCCCATCTTTATTTTCTGTTACGTTCGAGTGCGCAAGGTTACGGTCCGATAAAACCGTTTACACTTGATGACCGTACGTTCTCTTTTTTCGGTCAGCCGACTGGGCTTTACCGGGATGGAGAATGAGAATTTCGGGCAAAATTTAATGATTGGACTGACAGTTACTAATCGGTATATGGTTACCGACAGTTATCTATTGTATACACGGACACGCCCTCGTAAAATCCAATCAGGTTGTCCTTGAATTCTTGATTTAAATTCTTATTCTTTGCCTCGGTAAGACCTAGTAGATTGTTCAAAAAGAGAGAACAACCGTTCAGCAGGCGTAAACGGTTTTGTTGTATCGTGACTCTGCGCACTAAGACGCAACACCGCAAACGCGCAGTTTCGCACCTTTGCGATAATAATGAATAGTAACCGAATTTAATTGGGTATCTAGAAGTACAGTGCACTCTGTTGCTTTGTATTTTAAATAAAGCGTTTTGGGATCTATTGCGCCACACGTTTGCGAAGGAGCGATCGAATTTGCAACTCTTGTCTGACGCGGTCGGAAATGCTTGCGACGCGACAGATTGCTATTAAACTTTTAGCTAGCGCGCATGCAACAAGTATACGCAAAATTATTTCGTTGAAGGACCGCGTGATGCATGCGTGCAAGCGGAATCGACTCGTTCATTTGGACATCGTACGATACATGAAATCCAACGTGCGTCGATTCAATTTGCGTACAAATTGCAGCATATCGTCTTGATAAAACGTTGTTTTTGGTGGTTATTGTTAATCGGCGTTGTGGACGCCTGCGTTTGTTGTCGAATTCATTGGTTGCCCCGAGTTGGCTCGAACGCTCCAAATCGTGTATGAGTTCGACAACGCGAGCATTAACGACGATAACGTTGTAGTGCGATATACGTGATGTTGCGCAGCAAATGTCAAGCGAAATAATATCAATTGTCACGTCTGTAGACGTGGCCATGGTGAGCCCCAGATGACCCGATTTAAATTTTTCTTTTTTTTCTCTATTTTTCTCTTGTTATCTTATTTTATTACCGTGTATTGTCAGTAGTATCTCCCATTGTCAAGCGTCCGCAAAAACATAAAACTACGGTCCAAACCACTGTGTCATCACCTAAACTTAAGAATTTACTACTCCGAGTCGTGTTTTTGTACCTACCAATTTTGCAAGTGTCGTTTTCACTGTTGTTTTGCATTCATTGTGTTCATAAAACTGCTTTTAACGTATACTACACGTTTTGTTTGCCTACGAATAAAATTTAGCTTTTACCCTATGATAAAATTTGATTGATCGTTTTCCTAGTAACAAGCAATCTGATTAGTCAGTCGTTTTATCGTGGATTCCGACTCGTCAGGTCCTTGTAAGTCATCTCCCGTAATTCTTTTTCTGAAAATCGGCCGAGAAGTTTGTTAAAAACTCGTAAAATCATCTGATTGTTCAAGACAGTTTTCTGTCAATTCTAAGTCTCTAGACTCCTACAAGTCGCGACAACTGTTGCCTTCTTCAAAATTTGTTCAGGAAGTCGGTCAAAATCAGTAAAAACATTTGATTGCCTGATTGCCTGGTGACAAACAACCTGATTGGCTGTAATGCAAAAACTTGCCGTATTAATTGACAAAGCACGTAGCAACTACGCCGAGTTAGCCTTCTCTTGAAATTCGTGTTTTCAACCATTGAAAAAGGTAAAAGAAATCTTATTGGTCAACCAGTTCAGTAAAACGCGTTTGATTGGTCAAAAGTTTTGTTGCAATTTTTAAACTCTCAAAACGCCTGCAAGTAGGGTCCGCTAACTCTTCCTCGAAAGTACGTTCAGGAACATGGTCAAAAGATCGAGAAACGATCTGATTGGTCAGTAGCTTTATCGCGTCTTTTAGATCCTTAAACCCGTGTGAATACCACCCGGTAAGTCTCGTTCAAAACATCACTTCAAACACCCGGTTAGAAGTCAAAAAGTGGTATGATTGGTCAAAGGAGGTTTCCTTAAAAACACCGCCTTTAGGCTTTGCGCTTCTTGACCATAGCGTATAAACTTCGAATAGATGCGAGTACAGCAAAATAAGCCGTAAGACACAAAGTTAAAAGGTAACTCATGCCGGTAACGGGTTCTACTTATACCTACCGTTTCTTTTAAGTACCAGAGTTGGTAATATTACCAGTACCATCATTGTACCATACTTAAACAGTTGCCACGGTCGGTAAATTAACAATTGCCAAAAACCAAGGTTTCGACTAGTTTATCAACCCCCATGAGTTATTATCGTGTTTCTCTTACCGTTAGTCATAAATTAAGTTACTCAGATCAGAACCAGGCGGCAACCCGTAAGTTGCAAAATTAGTATTTCAAAAACTAAAAGAGATAAAAAAATAACGGTTTGCACCATCGTCTTCAGCGTAAAAAACTGCAAAATACCAGTGTGTTCTGAAACGTCTAACTATTATTGTTAACAAACGATTGTTTAAATAAGTAAAATTATCACCTTTTTATTACGTGGTATTTTGCATCTAAGTAATAGAGTAAAGAATTAAAAAACCGTTTTTCAATAACTCCACTGGTTCGCGAGATATTTAAAATGTGTCTTTTCACTCATCGCCACAATTTACAAACCAGTGGATAAAAGGCTTCTGTAAATTTAGTTTTGCTCTAGCTGTCTTAGTTCTCGAGATATCCTAAATTTACAATAATGACTATGTGTCATTGAACACAGCATGTGTTAATAAACAAAATGTTTATATTCGTCAAAATTTATCGTGACAAATTCCGGAACGTTTCGGAAAATTTTTAACTATTTGGTGGTGGTTAGTGCTGTTAGTATGGTTGTTTATGTTATGAAGTAATTAGTATTACTCCATGTCTTCAGTAATTAATTCTACATTATTATAATTGTTTCTATAATTCCGCCATAATAATTACATACTGCTTTGTTATTGTAACCGCATATATATCCATTGTTCTGTAGAATAGTTAAACAGTTAACATTATTAGCGTTTTGTAAATTAGTTCAATAGTTTTAAATGTACAATTAACTTTTTAATTAATATTTAGGTAATTTAGGCAAAACGTAAAATATTCTGTAATATTCGTGCACGAAGTGTTCCAACGGCAAAGTTCGCTTGTGAGGGGCCAGGGTCACTGGCTTGGCCGGGCAAACGGCCCGAAGTAGAGATAAGGCACGCGCTGAGATAAGGGACGCGTGAGACCGCGGACCGTTGGCGGCCGCGAGACCGTTGACCAAGAGCCGGTTACCGCTGGATCCGTGGGACCGTGCAGCATCAGCGTATTTGGGACGCTATATAAACGGCCGGAGCGACCGGTCCGGACACACAGTCTGTCTCTAAGATTCATCCTGTGCAGTTCGCTTAGCAAAAACGTCAGTTTGGAATAATTCTTTCCAGTCGGGACTTAGAATATTTTAATTTTTTCGTGTCGGGACTTAGAATCTTTTAATTTTTTTCAGTCAGGACGTAGAATATTTTAATTACTCCCAGTTAAAACTTAGAAAATTTTAATTTTTTTTGTGTCGGGACTTAGAATATTTTAATTATTTTCAGTTAGGACTCAGAATATTTTAATTTGTTTGTGTCAATACTTAGAATATTTTAATTTTTTTCGTGTCGGTATGTAGAATATTTTACTTACTTCCAGTTAGAACTTAGAATATTTTAATGTTTTCCAGTTAGGACTTAGAATATTTTACTTGTTTCGTGTCGGTACTTAGAACATTTTAATTTTTTTGTGTCGGTACTTAGAATATTTTAGACCTAGAATAGTTTTTTTTTGCGTCTACACTTAGGATAACCTTGCGTGCGCAGATCGAATCTGACTTTGAGGTTGTTAAATGGTAAGAGTACATGTCAATAATAATAATAATAATAATTCCTCTTTTGTACCTCGCACGCGGGCGTAACATTTAGTCGGTTTACGTCGTTCTGATTACTGTTGGTTACTCCTGCTCACCCTGCGTCGTTTCCTGTTATTCCGTTGAC
>NW_018021138.1:69643-74787 GCF_002006095.1 Pseudomyrmex gracilis
ACGAGTGCACACTCGTCATTTCCTGATCCTGGGTACTACAGTGAGAACGGTGCAATAAAGATTGCACGCTTATTTGTCGTATCTATTCCTAGGCTTCCTATCAGCCAGAGGCCCCGGCTCCGCGACAGAGGCGGCGGACCCGACGTGGGGGCAGGGAGCCCCAACTGAGGGCCCTTCAAAGAACCTACGCGCGCACCGCATATATGTAATACTCCTATATTGCTAGTCGCGTATCTTCGCAATGAGAGCCACGAGGCCCGAGAAAGGGAGACGCACACAGTCCAAATATAGGCATAGATGGTCGAGCGTCATTATGCGCAGGCGCATCTATTAAGTGAGTGCGAGCGAGACAAAACATTAGAAAAGTGAGAGAAAGAACGCGAGAAAGAAAAATGCGCAAGCGTGTTTGAATGTTCACCGTATGCGCACAAAGCAGCTGGAAAGAGAGGCTACTATATTGTCTGCACCGTAACGGTGAGCTTCAGATCGGCACCGTACTAGCAATATAAGAGTATTACATATATGGCGCACCGGGTCTTTCGACCCCGCGGTGCTTGACACCACCCGCGTGACTGGTACGGAGGGACGCGCCGCGAAGTTTTCACACGACAAGTACAGTAGAACGCGCCGTTAACCGGGTCCCGCGAGTTATTGGTAACGAAAAGTTTACGAGGGGGGGGGGATTACGATCACTTGACACACCCCACGGATGTGTTGTGCGCCATGTGCTCGCGAAATTTAACGATATATCGACCGGTAGAAGAGTGCGAGAAGTGCCACTTTGTCTACATTGATTTTATCGCGGAACACACCGACGATTTTTATACGCTCCAGGACCCCACGGTGTACATACGTGACGGCCTTTTAATTTAATCCGAAACAGAAAATCCTATCCCACCTCCCGGTCATATCTTCATCCTCCGTCCCGGTAAAGCCCCAGGGTTGACCAAAAAGGGAGGACGTACGTCCGGCAGGTGTAAACGGCCGCAAGACCGTGACCCGGCCTCTGGGACGTAACATACGGACAAAAAGTTTGGTGGCAGCGGTCGGGATAACGCTGAAGATTTTCGGGAGAAGGTCGTCCAAAATTTGTAGGGTTAATCACTATGTCACGCACGGATTCAGTGGAGGAGTTGACGATTGCAGCCGCCCAGGAGTACGAGCGGCAGTTAACAGAAAGAGAAGCAGCAATTCGGGCCAAGGAAATAGAATTACAGAACCAACTCGCGAGCTTACAAAAAATGGATAAACCCCGAAGGTTCCGGGTTCTCGACGCGAGCGAGCAACCCGAGCCAATCTTTCGTCATGGTGCGAGCTCTCCCAGAGCATCAACGGACATTAATACCTTGCGAGCAGAGATAGAATTACTCAAGCGAGAGTTAAGGAGAAATCGAACTCCTGCCGCTGATCATTTTCGTCAACTTTCTACGCCACATATGAAACTGAAAGAAATTTTTGACACTGTTACGTCCGAATGTTCAAGGTCACGGTTCGACGAAACCGTTTACTCTTGTCGAACGTACGTTCTCCCTTTATGGTCAGCCGTCCTGGCTTTACCGGGGCGGAGAATGAGGATTTTGGTCGGGAAGATAATTGAACTGATTGTTACCGATTGGTATTTTATTCCTGACTGTTACTGACCGACAATTATCGACTGTCGCGTGGTTATCGACAGTTATCGACTGCCGTGTAGTTACCGACAGTTATCGACTGCCGTGTGTTTACTGACAGTTACCGACTGCCGTGTGGTTACCGACCACAGGTTTATTACAGGGTATGTTACCGGCGGAATTACTAACTCGAATACTTTAAAGAATAGTAAAGTTATTTATTATTAATTCCCTTTTTCGAATATAACGCCTCTCGTCTTTTCTCTATATAAACCTTAAACCGAGGGTCTGATGGCGGAATCGTTGCCGGATACACCACTTTTGGCTTAGTGATTTTTATTAGTTTCCACCCGGGTTTAATAATTAAGCGATGATTTCTAAGAACTTCTATATTGGTTATAACGCACGGAGCGGACCTAACCGAATGTTCTGCTGTATTTGTCGGACGTCTGTTGGTTGTTTCCAACGTTGACGGGTCAAACTGTCCGTTGCGTGAGTAATTCCTTAATAAACTTCTGAGGTGGTAATTTCTGCCTCCTCGACGCACACGACGTCTTCTCTGACAAGCCAGAGTATCTGGATGGTGTTTCCTGGGAACAGATACACAGAATAAGCGTGCAATCGAGTCGCACCTCTCTTACTCTTGTATCTTGGAAGGGAAACGACAAGCGTGCGCTCGTGACGCACCTCTCTTGTCCTCAGAACAGAAGGAAACAACAAGCGTGCGCTCGTGACGCACCTCTCTCGTCTTCGGAACAGAAGGAAACGACAAGCGTGCGCTCGTGACGCACCTCTCTTGTCTTTTAGGACAGGACTGACGCGTGAGAAGCCAGAAATTAACTAACAATGTAACAACTCCGTTGAAAACAGGAAACAGAACGACAAGTTATAGATATATATGTATATTTATAAAAGAAAGGAATACTCGTTTGTAAATTAAGGAAGCTTAATTCTATTACAAAATTCTTACCATGATAGGCTATTCCTAAGTCCGAATGTGACAAAAATATTCTAAGTCCGTATTACGAAAATATTCTAAGTTTGTACTGACTGAAAATATTCTAAGTTCGTACTAACTGACTGACTGAACGCTCTAATTGAATAAACGATTCTTAATGAACTGATTGACTGATTCCGAATGACTGACTCTGAATGCTCGAATGATTCTGCCTGTGCCGGTCGCTCCGGCCGCTTATATACCCTACAAAAGGTGCTGATGCAGCACTGTCCNACGGGTCCGTCGTTCAACGGTCCCACGCGGTCAACGGTCTTGCGCTCGCTCGGTTCCCGCGGTCGCGAGGCGTGCCTTATCTCCGCGCGTGCCTTATTTCTGTTCGCTCGCTCAGGCCAGCGCCCGTGGTCTTTACGCGCAAGTTTTGTCGTGAGAAAAGAATATTCAAGAACATTGAGAGAACTAAAAGAAACTACTAAGGAATTATTACTCTAAAAATATTAATATAAAATGAATTATTAGTAGAATATTATAACTATCTAGATGAAATACTTACATCGCTATAAGTCTGCTATAACAATGTGTATGCGCGAACAGTGATACCTTATAATAATAATCGCACATACGGTATTAATTCCTTACTTAATGCGCTATTACAATTCTTTTAATAACAATATATCGCTGCAATAACGGTATTTTACCAACCATGATATATTACCGACCATGGTACATTACCGACCATGGTAAATTACCGACCATGGTATATTACCGACCATGGTATACTACCGACCATGGTATATTACCGACCATGGTATATGTTCAAGGCTGGTAACTTACCGACTACTGTAATAAAGTAAAACTGAAAAAGAAAAAGAAAAGAAAACTCGATACAATAAGTACTTAAACATCTAAGTCCACGGATGTGACAACACCATTCCTCAGTTCAATGGGCACAATATATCACTATTGCAGTTTAAAAGAGCCTGCAAAAGAGCATTAGAATTGCTTCCAGCCCTAGTAAGCATGGAAGCAAAACCTAACTTGGTAAGGTAAGAAAGCTATTCTAGGTCTAAAATATTCTAAGTACTGACACAAAAAAAGTAAAATATTTTAAGTTCTACCTGGAAGTAATTAAAATATTCTAAGTCCCGACACAAAAAAAAAGTAAAATATTCTAAGTACCGACACAAAAAAATTACAATATTCTAAGTACCAACACGAAAAAATTAAAATATTCTAAGTCCTAACTAGAAAAAATTAAAATATTCTAAGTTCTAACTGGAAGTAATTAAAATATTCTAAGTTCTGACTGGAAAAAATTAAAAGATTCTACGTCCCGACACGAAAAAATTAAAATATTCTAAGTCCCGACTGGAAAGAATTATTCCGAACTGACGTTTTCGCGAAGCGAACTGAACAGGATGAATTTCAGAGACAGACTGTGTGTCCGGACCGGTCGCTCCGGCCGTTTATATAGGATGGATGAATATTAATGGATGAATATTCCACAACATTCATATCAATGGAGCACCTATATTGTTTCTTTGTATGTACATACACATTTCACGAGGATTCTACTTTACTTCATACAATTTACTACATACTTGACTGTCAGGCGTTACCATCTTATTATTATCAATAGCAACAGCATTTCTAGGATATGTTTTACCATGNGAGCAATATAAATATTATTATCTATAATAAATATTAAGTAACCTTTTATTTTAAATATTTACATTATATGCAATAAAATATTATATGAAATTTTATTTATTCACATGCTTTCAATGATTTATGAATACATTATTTATAAGTATAGGTTTACTAAATTTTATATACTATAAGATATTCTATTAAAATATAAATTTTAATGTTAAGTAAGTTCCTTTGATTGTCCATTTTTAATATTAATTGCAAATAGTAATTTATATTAAAATAATGAACATTATAAAATAATAAAATACATTTAATCCGTAATTTGCTCGGGGAATTGTCAACAAATAAATCAAAGGGCCGATACGAGAAGTAAATACAAGGTTTTATTGTATAAAAAGCAGTAGTTTGTTTTTATTAAAAACCACAACAGACGTTTTGGTCCATAAGTTAGGACCTTCTTCAGTGAAACAACTTAATCTAAAAACACTTTAATATAAATGAGCGGAAAGCTTTTTCGTAAAGCAAACAACAGAATTTAAACACAATAAAAAAACTTACGCTAAATAGAAAAAACAAGAGATCACAGCATTATTAAACAAAGTTCAAACACACAACAACTTATAGCAAAATGAATAAGAGAAAGAAACTGTGTACTGACGTGTAATCCTTTCAATGCAAATATATATAAAGTTATTCCCACCTATATTAATTCTTTCAAACTGTCATTTACATTGACAAAACACAAAATCATGTTTACAACAAACCAGGGTAATTATGCAGTTATACGGACTATTTTCCGATCTCAACAATTTTGACATATGTTATCAAGGTCACCTCTCTGAATAATAATATGAAGGTTTTATCCGTCGCTCATTGTTTATAAAAAAGTTATGAACAAAAAAAGTTTGATGATTGAACTCTCGTTT
>NW_018021138.1:75310-76699 GCF_002006095.1 Pseudomyrmex gracilis
AAACTTTTTTTGTTCATAAGTTTTTTATAAACAATGAGCGACGGATAAAACCTTCATATTATTATTCAGGGAGGTGACCTTGATAACATATGTCAAAATTATTGAGATCGGAAAATAGTCCGTATAACTGCATAATTACCCAAACCAGTCAAAAGCAGCGGTCTAAACTTTTGATTTGAACAATTCCGAAAAAGATAAATATGGAAAAGAAAATAAGAATTAAAAAAAAAAATAGAAAAAAATATATTTAATAATATTATTAATATTTACTAAACATAAAATCATGACACACATAAAAAATTATGTTTTTTAAAGAAAACCATTTATAATTAGAACAAAACATTAAAAAATCATTTGCTTATTAATATTTTTATTAATTTTTGTAATACACAACATGATGTTCAAAATAAGTGTGAGAGATCTAAATTTTTATTCATTAACAAAAAAATACAACGTATAAAAAAAGAGAAAATTAACAATGTCATTAATTTAATTGAACCCATTTTATATTGTGTAAGTAGTGTAAATTCTTCTAGAAATAATGAGTTTGATCAATGCTTTGAAGAACGTACTTATGAATTTCTTGACAAACCTAGCTCTCCTTGTAGTGACTATAATCACGTTGTTAAAAACGCAAACAATTTTAGTAGCCATTTGACTTCAANTTCTCTTTTTGACATCACGAAGAATTGGTTTGTCAATTTAAACAATTAAAGAATCTTTTCAGGCTCTAAAGTTTTTAACCTTTAGAGGACGGGGTTGGTCGATATTTCGATCACCCAACGAACACAAACTATTTGATAGTTTTAAGGTGAAATTGATGTGCTTAATAACAGAAAAATAGTAAAAAAAGTTTCAAATGTGTCCTTGACCTTGATAATCATCATTTCAAGGTCAAATCTTTTTTTTGCTATGTAAGCTTCAAAATATGTATATACATTTTTGTTGATGCGCTGAGTATGAAAAAATAGTAAAAAAACATCCTGAAGAGATCTTTGACCTTAAAAATCATCATTTCAAGGTCAAATATATATTTTTTAGTATTTCAGCTTCAAAGAATGTATATCTATGTTTTTTGATGCGTTGAGTTTGAAAAAAATAATGAAAAAATTCCTGAAAGGATTCTTGACCTTGGAAATTGCTACTTTGAAGTCAAAATTTTTTTTTCGATATTTTGTCTCTGAAGGTGGTTATGTTCACATTGTTTGATGCGCTAATTGTAAGTTCGAAGTAATAATACTGCGTATCGGAAAATTCATTTTATTATCTATGTAGATCCAAGCTCCAAAATATNAATAATTGTAAGTATTTACAATAAAGTAAGTACTTTTTTTCTTTTNAAGGTCTAACATTTATTACAATTGGATTGAACTAAATTTGCAGCAGCTC
>NW_018021139.1:0-1364 GCF_002006095.1 Pseudomyrmex gracilis
GTGGTTTATTTATGGTTCGATTATGGGTGAACGTTGTTTGATTATAGTTGAACGGGGTACGTTCGTGGTTCGAGTATGGCTTGATTATGGTTGAACGTGGTTCGATTATGGTTGAAGGTGGTTTGTTTATGATTGAACGTGGTACGTTCGTGGTTCGATTATGGTTGAACGTGGTTTGATTATGGTTGAATGTGGTTCGTTTATGGTTTGATTATGGTTGAACATGGTACGTTCGTGGTTCGATTATGGTTGAACGGAGTACGTTCGTGGTTCGCTTATTGTTGAACGGTGGTTCGTTTATGGTTCAATTATGGTTAAACATGGTTTATTCGTGGTTTGTTTATGGTTAAACATGATTCGTATTTTGTAGTGTTACACGATATGTCAGTTTTTGGCCATGGTAGTATAAACTTTCATATAGCTGCACTAAAGCAGATAAACCATTTTGTTATCGAGAAAAAAAACATGTGTGCAACTGCACATTCGCGCATTTTCGGCACGTTTATATGCAACGTGATCCGTTATGACGAACAGCGTCTTGATGTGACATGGCTATACTTTGGAGTGTCATGCACACTTAGGTATAAAATAATCGCAGGGCTGAAGAGAAACAGATAGACCATATAGAAACGTAGCAGTCTGATAGAAGTTCATCCTTCAGGACGCGAGAAACGACACACAGACTCTAAATACATTTAAAAAATGATGTATACAAAGATGAGCTGCTTGATGACTGCTACTCAGTTTCATTTCAAACATGGACATCGTACAAGAGTGCAACGAGATTGGCGAAGCAGTGGCACCGGCGGCAGTTGTTCTAGCCAGCACGGTGAATAGTCTAGTGACAAAGATTCCCCAATTGCACGAAACGATNGAGGAAGTTGTAAGCAGAGATCAAGGGGTCGAATTCGAGTGNGATAGCACTCTCTCTCTCAACTTGTAAGTACATCAATAATATTTTTTATCTCTTTATACAACTATCCTGTACAGCTAGCTAGTTTTTTTCAGAAATTATACACTATATTGTTTCTGTTTCAGAACTATAGCCAACAATATTATCAGGAGTGTCACGCAAACACTCCAAATGGAGATAAATCATGTGGATGAGATCCGGGAAAATCTCAATACTGCACTTGGGCAGATTTACATGCGTAACGACACTCCACCTCCATNTCCGGAACCGCAATAGGTAACAAGTAGTCAAAGAAAAAAGTATACTATTGTTTATTGCATAATTAACTATATATGTGTCTTGTTACAGGGACGTATCTGTTGCCAGGAGATACACATATATATCTTTTAGTAGTATTACGTTTACTTTTTATACTTGTATTTTTATATTTTTATATTATATCTTTTTATAT
>NW_018021139.1:2039-10284 GCF_002006095.1 Pseudomyrmex gracilis
ACGTGTGAAGTCGTCATAACGAAGCCCACCGCGTGTGAAGTCGCCATAATGTCGCGTGACGTCATTTTCCGCGTGACGTCATATCCTGTGACGTCAGAGCCACGCCCCCGCGTGACGTCATAGTGACGTCATTTCCCGCATGACGTCATATCCTGTGACGCCAGAGGCACGCCCCCGCGTGACGTCATAGTGACGTCACCCCCCTGTGACGTCATACCCCCCTCCCCCGCGTGACATCATAGTGACGTCATATTCTGTGACGTCAGAGTCACTCACCCGCGTGTCGTCATAGTGACGTCACTTCTCTCCTGTGACGTCATAACCCCCTCCCCCCGTGACGTCATACCCCTTCTCTCTGTGACGTCATACTCCCTCCCTTCTGTGTGACGTCACCCTTCCCCCTGTGACGTCATACCCCGCACCCCCCTTGGAGCTCCTGGCTTAGAACTCTCATAGTATCATTACTATATATGTATATATGTTTATACATATTATGACAGGCACCTTGTTTTTGGATGTTGTAGCGGAGGCGCCGCACAACTTCGGCACGTCTTTTCCAAAATAAAACTAATGGTCTTTACTCACCAAAGTCGGTAGTTGGGCGCCAAGCGTGCGTTTACACGCCAACTCAAAAATGTTAATTAGCAGCAAGAATCCAGACAAATATTTTTGACGTGACGGCAAGGTCACTCGACATCTTAATTAATAACGATAACGGAGAGGCGTGGGGGCGGTGTTTGTTAAATAAGGTCAGAGAAACTTGTTTATTTAATGATAAGAGAAAAATATAAATTTAATGTAAATATTTCCTTAGAACGGCCAGATATCGGCAGCACAAACAAAAGAAAGAAATAAAAAAAACAATACATACGGTAAAAGAAGCGCGGTAAAAATATTACATATGTCAGTTATTAATTGTCGGCAAGATTTACAATTTCTTATTCGATATTCGGAAACATACAGAGATATGCCATTAAATATTTCGGAATTACACGCGCTAAGAGACTCGAACGANCGCACAAAATTGACGCAAACAACAACAACAAAATGAAAACGCGAAGGGTGCGGAAGAGAACCAACCACACTTACGTTTGCCGGCGACTTTCCACAAACCGATAACCATTCTGCTCGCCCTCTTTTTTTATAATCTTAGCTGGTTTTCCTCGGATGTTGCCCGGCACACAGCTTTATCCCCGACATCACGACTGGCGTGAGAGACGGTGAACTCGCTGGGTTGACGATACGCGCAACAATGATCTTTGCTGCTACGGCAATTGCTCTCCTCGGCGTGCGCTGTTCTTCGCTCTGTCTCATGAGCCAATCATATTCTTCTTTCGCGGCGCTTAGATTGACGGCGGCCACGTGCGTATCGGCANCTCATTGACGCGGGCCCTTTTCTGGCCGCATCGGCCCGTTCGGCTTCAACTTCTCAGGTCGCTGAGCTTGTTCGGGCTCAGCTTCCGGCACTACGGGGTCGAAAACTCTACGGGGATCTCCGCTTCGGTTTTTAGTGAAGTCGGAGTGTCGACGTCTCCCGTTCTTGGTCCGTCGTCATCATGGTCGCCGAGCGCCTTGTCTCTATAAGGCCCTTACACCCCTGTATCGCTATCTGTCTCTATCTTTTCTACCTGCTGGTCACGTACAGTGTGTGGCTCTCCTCACGCTAAAACTAACTTGCAAAATAGCCGCGTCTAGCGGCATATTACAATACGCAAAATACAACGCAAACTCAAAGTAAGCGCCTTTGCCTGCGCTACGCAATCTAATGAGCTGATNCTCATTGACGCGGGCCCTTTTCTGGCCGCATCGGCCCGTTCGGCTTCAACTTCTCAGGTCGCTGAGCTTGTTCGGGCTCAGCTTCCGGCACTACGGGGTCGAAAACTCTACGGGGATCTCCGCTTCGGTTTTTAGTGAAGTCGGAGTGTCGACGTCTCCCGTTCTTGGTCCGTCGTCATCATGGTCGCCGAGCGCCTTGTCTCTATAAGGCCCTTACACCCCTGTATCGCTATCTGTCTCTATCTTTTCTACCTGCCGGTCACGTACAGTGTGTGGCTCTCCTCACGCTGAAACTAACTTGCAAAATAGCCGCGTCTAGCGGCATATTACAATACGCAAAATACAACGCAAACTCAAAGTAAGCGCCTTTGCCTGCGCTACGCAATCTAATGAGCTGATAGTCAATTTCCCTCAAATAGTGGGGAAATGCGAGCTCACCGCCTCCTGTGCCGGCCGGAAATGCATCCTTGTGACGGACACGAAAAGTGTCACGTCACAATATATATACACACACATTTATTGTTTTAGAGAGAGAGAGAGAGAGAGAGAGATAGGAAGAAAAAAGATTATATTTGTATCTATTCTTGTCTTTTGTTTGTTTGGTCTGTTCTTTGATTAGAGTGCAACGAGCTAATTGGTATGTCTCCCGTTTATCTGTTTTTTTTTGTAGATTTTGACGACCAAATACTGTACCGTGTTTCAAAAGCAATTTAGTATATACAGGGTGTCCGACAAATACTGTAAAATCTCTCGTAGGCAAATACAAAGTGTAAGACTGAGTTACAAAGTCCTGACCCAATTTTTCATCTTACATATAATAAAAAAGTAATTAGTGAATAAATCAAGCCAATCTGCCGACTTTTAGCCGGGCGCACGTCAGTAAGCCGCGCGGAGCGCTCACACCAGGCGCGCGGTTCATTGATGTGCGTTCGGCTGAAGGTTGGCGCTGATTGGCTTGATTTATTCAATACTTACTCCTTTATTATATGTAATACAAAAAACTGTTTCAGGACTCTTTGACTTACTCTTTCTACTTGCCTACGAAAGATTTTACACTAATTGTCGGACACCATGTATAAAACTTTCTGATAAATTTAAAATGGTTGATGACATTCAGTCTTTTAATTTATTTGTGTATTAATATATAAAAGTGAAAGGAAAATGTATACCATCAATGTACACATCTGCGTAATTATAACTGTATAGTGTTCTGTATAGTAGTGATCACAATGTGTTCTTCTTCATAAAACAAATATATACACAANATAAAATAGATGTTTGTAACACTCTTTATTTATTATATATACTTGTTTTTTATACTTGTTTCATGTACACAATATAATGTGTTAGAAGAANGTGACTTTTCATAAATAAAAAATTAGTGAAGTGTTAGGGGGTATCCGGGGTGTTTCATATGTGAGATGCAAATCCAGCATCCCGTATGAATTTAAGAATTGAGATTTTAAGTAAAAAAAAAACACTTGCAAAAATTTACAAGTAGAATTCGTTACATGTATATATATATATATACATACGGTGGGCCATTTTAATCTCAACAGCCATATATCTCGATTTTTATGCATGTTCTGCAAAAATGGTTCAGACAAAAGTTGCTCGGAATAATAGGAGCCAACTATCTGTGCAATCAGATTTGACCTTGACAATAAATGTCAAAGTTATTTCAAGGTCAAAACGTTTTTTTTTTTTATGGGAACCCATATTTTTAAAACCGGATTCGAAAAGAGCGGAAAATTTTACGTCCAGATACGTATCTAAGTACAACATTAACGTGACCTTCATAGGTCAAATAAATCCATAAAAATCAATTCTGCTAAACCACAAGTAGGCTAACCCAATAGTTAGGTTAATCAGAAAATGAGCAGGCAACCTTACAACCACGTGATTGCTGTAATTTTTCCCTTGCGGAACCTTACTTTTAGCACTACCCAAAAACAACGACGTGGACATAGTAAGGGCTGTTTCTTTTGGGGTGCTTGTTTAACGTGAGTCTCTTTGCCTCTCACGATGGGGTGCTTACTTAACGTGAGTCCCCTTGCCTCTCACGATGGGGTCATTCACCCACGAATCAAATGTTCGAAGTTGCGTCCGTTTGCTTGTAAGCATAAATTGAAACGTCTTTGGAAATAGCCTAGAGTGTTGACGTCCACTTCGTTGTTTCTGGGTAGTGCTAAAAGTAAGGTTTCGCAAGGGTAAAATTACAGCGATCACGTGGTTGTAGGGTTGCCTGCTCGTCTTTTTTTTGTTGACAAAGGGAAATGCGTTACGCATACCCGAGTCCTTCAGCGAAAGAAACTCGGGTTATGTGAGACTCCCTTCTAAGAGAAGGTATACCCACTAAAATCCCCCGGTGATCCAACAGCACTAAGAGAGAGGGTAGCTGCCCAGGGTCTCTTACTTCACCCCTCTCTCCTTTGTGCTCAAATAGATATTGCTGTTTACCACCAAAGATTTACGGGGTAAGAAACGGAACCACACCGAATCTCACCCCACACTCCGTGCAGAGGCTGCGTGCAATNGCCAAGAATAGCCCCCGCCATTCCCTTCCTGCAGNCTGNCTTAGTCCTAGCTATCATCCTCCTCCCGACTCCCCTTCAAAGAGAAGGTAAGGGACAGGAAAGAAGAAGCCGGACATTACTTTTGTGTACGCGATATTACTGCGCACCCAGTGCAAAAAAACGAGCTTTTGCAGCACAATACTCACATTTAAGGGTGCTGGCNCTGACGCACCCTCTCGGCCTTCTCTTTGGCGGACATCACCGAGTTGCAAAAAGCCAAAAATNCCCGCCAACACTCCCTGTTCCTAATCATCTGCTTGACCACAGATNACAAGNACAGGTCCAGGCCCATTACCGCTGTGAGCCTTATTCTTTCCCGTAGCCACGCAGGGCACTCCGCCAAGGTATGCTGGGCGGTGTCNACCTCAACCTCCCCGCAATGATAGCAGAGAGGTGACCGAGCCTTACCAATGCGGTGGAGGTAAGCATTAAACATACCATGGCCAGAGATGACCTGCGTAGACCGGAAGGACAATACAGCGCCCCGGCACGCCAGCCATCGATCAAGGACCGGCCCAAAANCCTCCCGCACTNGCTTACCAGAAAGGGAGGCAGTGCGCAAACGCATCTGCCACTCCTCTATTGCGTCTCTTTCAGCAAGCCTCCTAGTTTCCCTGAGCTCCTCAAGCCCAATTAGTTCCCCCGTTTGACGACCCCGCCGGGAGAACTCAAACACTACAGCTTGCCGCTGCGCCATAAGTTCAACTGGCATAATACGTGCCAGCACACGGACNGCTTCGCGCGACACTGTGCGATACGCACTCACAATTCTGGCTGCCACCAGCCTCTGCATCTGTGCAAGGGGGGCAGATCTTCTTCCTATCCGGACCTCANGGTATCAGATAGGAGCCCCATACAACATTACANAGTGCACGACAGCAGCATACAAATGCCTTGTATGCGTGCGCGGGCCTCTCAAATTCGGCATGAGNTCAGCCAGGGCATTAGCCATACGGGTCGCCTTCTCCGCTGTGCGGCGGAAGTGCTCTTCAAATCTCCAACGGTCGTCCACCCACAGTCCCAGGTATCTCATACAGGGCCGAGAGATAACCGGGGTACGACCGATAAGCACTTCAANTGGCTCNCCACGTTGGCCCCGGGGTCTGAAGGCTATAATCTCCGTTTTTAACGAGGCCAGCTCCAGGCCCAAATTTTTCATGCGCCGTTCAACCAGCGCGACCGCCACGGAAGCCTTGTGCGCAGCCCGCCTGTCTGTCTCTCCACCTGCCAGAACCAGTGTATCGTCCGCGTAGCATACGAGGGAACATNCATCAGGGAGGCCCCCCGCAGCACCGAATCGAACCCCAAATCCCACAGGGGAGGACCCAGGACAGAGCCTTGAGGGACACCACACGTNACTCACCGAGATCTTATTCGGCCGTCCCCACAAGNGAAGACCACTGTCCTGTCACCAAGGTATGCTTCCAACGCAGGTAGGTGGGGAGGCCCCACTCCCGCGCCGCTCTCCGGATAGCATCCCATGCCAAGGTGTTGAACGCATTTTTAACGTCCAGGCCAACTGCAACGCATACCTTGCCCTGACAAGTGTGGCTCTCCACTTCAGTGCGCATCCGCGCAATCGCGTCGCACGTCGACAGCCCGGTTCGAAANCCGAATTGATACGGCGACAGGCTTCCACGGCGANAGATGTATTCCTCTATACGGNCCGCTACAATTCGCTCGAACAATTTGCCCAGNTCATCCAATAAGCATAAAGGCCTATAGGACAACTGGGCACCGGACTTTGCAACGAGCACAAGACGAGCGCGTCTCCAGACCTGCGGGAAATCACTCCGCCTCAGACAGTTGTTAAAGCATCTGCGGACCAAAGAAGGTGCCACAGACATTACCCGAGCCCACACCGCGCAAGTAAGGCCATCAAGGCCAGGAGCTGTTCGTCGGCCAGCCATCCTTTTTACCGCAGCCGATAACTCTTGTGCCGTGATCTCATACTCTCGCCTCCAAGGAATACGCCTCAGCGGTACAGGNCAACCCACTTCTTGCCTCAGGAACAAAATCTCAATCACGTTCAAAACCTCAGGCACCCTCATGCTCTCCGTAACCGAAGGGCCCAAAGAACGTATGCTGCTCTTCTCACCGAACGGGCAATAGCCTTAAAGAGCTTTATATAGCCCCCTTTAAGGTTGCCGCTTTTCANCGTGTGCCTCTCTAGCGACCCCATGGCCGACATGATGTGCGCCGCTATTTGTGGACCCGNAANGGGGGGAGAAGTNCTCGATCTCCGAGAACTCATCCTCTTCACTACCAGTACCAAGGCCAAGCCTTCGAGCCGACTCCGCTATCCTTTGGGATTTGGACTTGGTCTTTTTGGTCTTTGCCTTAGTCCCCTCCGTGGAAGTCGAGGCTCCACGGTCAACACATTCCTGCGGTTTTTTGAATACCGCAGTTCTGCCCGCGATGGAATGCCTGCGGCTCGGCGCCTGGCAAAACACAAACGTATCGGCCCCACCACTTCCTCCCGACACAGGGCTAACAAAACCACTTAACGTGTTGTCTTCTTCCGATGACAACATCATACTCAAAGATGGGTCCACAGTAGGAAAGGTCATGACCCTAGTGAGTGACCCCGAGAGTGACACTGGTGAATCCACCTGGCGTTGCACACCTTCCGTTAATAACGCAGGCGAGTCAACCCTGCACTGCGTATCTTCTCCTGCAGTAGCCTGTAAGACTGCGTCGCCTGCATTGCACAACGCAGCCACCCCCTCGTGGGATGACGACAGTACGAGGGCAGGGTCAGAACCCCCGAGCCGCCGGGACCTGAGCGTCCGTTTGTTCTGGTCCGGTAAATCTTTCTCTTTATCCTCTCGCTCCATCATATTTATATAAGGGTGGTTTAATTTCGGAGTTTTCCTTCTCCTATGACGGTTNCCGGCCAAAGGTAACGAGCCCGGGTTTGTATTCAGGGTTGTTCTTTCCCTAGTCCAGTGGCCGACCCGAAAGCGACTCTCGGAGCTGGACGCCCCGGATTTTTAGTCAGGATTTACTCCCTTAGTCCGATTGTGCCGTNGCTAACAGAGTCGGACGCTCCGGATTTGCAGTCAGGGTTTTCTCCCCTATCCCAGTTGCACCGGCATAAAGTGCTAAGCGAGGCTGGAAGCCCCCGGTTTTGTTCGAAGTTTCCTTTTTCTATTTCCTCTTAGTACAGGAGCTCCACGAGGGCCTTGCTGGCATGGGTGACCCTGCCAGGGAATCAAAGAATTCCCTGCCAGTATAGCACCTCGCTTCACCGCTCCTAAGCTCGGGCACTACGACAAGGTGGAGGAAAATCGCCCAAGTGTCTGCTCGTCTTTAGATTAACCTAACTATTGGGTTAGCCTACTTGTGGTTTAGCAGGGTTGGTTTTTAGGGATTTATTTGACCTATGAAGGTTACGTTAATGTTGAACTTAGATACGTATTTGGACATAAAATTGTCCGCTTTTTTCCGGTTTTAAAAATATGGGTTTCCATAAGAAAAAAACGTTTTGACCTTGAAATAACCTTGACATTTATTGTCAAGGTCAAATCTGATTGCACAGATAGTTTGCCCCTATTATTCCGGGCAACTTTTGTCTGAACTATTTTTNCAGAGCATGCATAAAAATCGAGATATGGCTGTTGAGATTAAAATGGCCCACTGTGTATGTACACGCACAGTTTCCGCACAAACATCCTGCGAATGACTTGTAAGGCCTTATATATTTCTTGCTGACAAATTCAACAAGCCTTACGTCCTCATTGTATTAAATTACGCTGGCTGAAAATTAGCGTTACCAACATTATCAGACCATCTTTGATATATGTATAAGTATTGCGAGACTAACTCCAAGTGCCTCGGTGGCCTAACAGGGAAGGCGATGGCACGGAAAGCCGGAGATTTCAGGTTCGACT
>NW_018021139.1:14234-17557 GCF_002006095.1 Pseudomyrmex gracilis
TGTATAAGTATTGCGAGACTAACTCCAAGTGCCTCGGTGGCCTAACAGGGAAGGCGATGGCACGGAAAGCCGGAGATTTCAGGTTCGACTCCTGGCCAAGGAGTTTTTGTTCGCAATATTTTAAAATTAGTTAGGGGGGTTCCGAGATTTTTCATATGTGAGATGCAAATCCAGCATCCTGTATGAATTTATGAATTAAGATTTCAATTAAAAAAAAAACACTTGTAAAAATTTACAAGTAGAATTTGTTACATGTATATATATATATATATATATATATATATATATACTACCATAATCAAAAAATAACCGGAATTTATTCATAAAAAGAAAAGTACATGTTTATTCCTCAAAATTCAAGTTGTCCCCTTCAAAGTAGTCCCCGTCGGCTGCGATGCACTTGTGCTAGCGTTTGATCCACCTCTCGAAGCTTTTCTGGAAGTCGGTTTTTGGTATAGCCATTGGTGCCTCCAGCGATTTTAGCTTTATTGCCTTCACACTCTCAAAACGAGTTCCTCGTAGTGGTTTTTTGAATCGATCGAATAGGAAAAAGTCACATGGTGCCAGATCAGATGAATTGGGCTGTTGTTGAATGGTATTGGTGTTGTTTTCGACGAGAAACTCACGAATAATCAACGCATTATGAGATGGCNCATTATCGTCATGGAGAATCCACGAGTTGTTGCCCCACAAAGCAGGTTTTTTTTGCGGATAGCTTCGCGTAACCGTTTCATAACTCCTAGGTAATATTTAATAAGGTAAATTAATTATTTAATAAGGTAATATTTAAGATTTTATCGACGTTTTCATCAGTTTTTGATGTCGTTGGCTTCCCAGGAGCATCGTCCTCAACAGCCTCACGACCACTTTTAAAGCGTTCATACCACTGGTACACCTGTGTTTTCGATAGAGTATCGTCACGATAACACTTTTGTAACATTTTTAATGTGTCGGAACACTTAANTTCATTTTTATAGCAAAATTTAATGCAAGAACGTTGTTCAAGTTTTGAATCCATTGTAAAAATCGCCGCGACGTAAAAACTTGATGTAAAGAAATCACTGTCATAAAGGTAAATGAACAGCTGATAAGCAGAAGCTTGGCATAGGTGTCCGTAACAGTACTGCCAATGTGACACAAACAACAGAATTCTAAACCGATAAGCCCGCAAGGTTTAAATTAAAAATTCCGGTTATTTTTTGATCATGGTAGTATATGTACACGCACAGTTTCCGCACAACCATCCTGCGAATGGCTTGTAAGGCCTTATATATTTCTTGTTAAAAAAATAATGTATAAAAAATTTAGTTTATTATGTGTAATCAGTTTCTTATAAACAATAACACATTGTGATTTTTTCATTATTATACAGAACATACATTTATTATACACACATATATGTAAACAAATGTTATATTAATTTTTTTTAAGTAGCATATATTATTACAAGTAAATTTTGAGAGTAATTGTCATCAAACATTTTACATTTATCAGAAAGCTTTACATATACTGAATTGTTAGAGTTGCGATAAGCATTACATGTAAAATTGAGCCAGTCAACACCGAGAGCACCACCCCAATGGTGGAGATACGCGCACAAGCAAGAACTGCCGTCCGTGTAAATAATGTCATGCTCGATTGTTTGACTCGTGGAAAAGTGCAAANCTACTATATTCCGTCTTCTTTCCACCAAACCGGCTATAAGGCGAGACACAAGACATGTTCACATTGCGCGCTTGTTGCATATAAAAGTAAAATGCTTTTTCAAGATGTTAATGTTTTTGGTTTTAGAAAAAGTACTAATGATATTATTGATAATAAAACATCTCAAAATGCATTATATATTTGTATTAATTATTAANATGAGGTATTGTGATACTTCAAGTTTTTGGAATATTAAAAAACATTTACCATATGTAAAGGATATTATTAACATCCACTTTTATATAATTTTACTTTGTACATTACGAAAACAATCTACATTTTACAGGTACGTAATCTTAAATTATAATACTTAAAGAATTTGCATCTATAAAATGTAAATTCTTATTGTAATGTATCAAATAAAAATAAATAAAANTGAACACTAATAATATCAAAAGATAGAGAGAAAGCAAAAANAAACTAATAATATTCTTTATATATGAAATGTTTTTTAATAAACTTAATTATCACAATTAATAATTATAATATTACTAATTAATAACATGTAATGGACACAAATTAATAATATGTAATGCATCTTGAGGTGTTATTATTGAGGTTTTATTATTATNAATAATATTNATAATAATTATTATTATCAGTAATATATGTACTTTTTCTTAGACTGTAAAGCTTGAAAACGCACTTCACGCTGTCATATGTAACAAGCGTGCAACGTGAACGTGCCTCGTGTCTCGCCTTACAGCCGGCTTGGTGGAAAGGAGACGGAACATAGTATGTTTGCACTTTTCCACGAGCTCGTACGGACGGCGGTTCGCTTGTGTGCGTATCCCCACCACTTCAGTACTCTCGGTGCTGGCCGGCTCGAGCCGTACGACGAAAGACCGGTGACGCGAGACAGTGCGATTAGGCCGTCTCACTTTAAAAAAAGGACGGACTAACTCAACCACTTGAGAGCGCTACTTCCACTACTGGGGCAGGGACCCCAGTGCGGACTTCGGATCTCGCTCCAGTACCCTCTTAACCTTTAGGCTGCGGGGAAATTTCAGTACAAATTGACCTCTCAGAATATGTAAAATGTATACATAATATCACTGGATATCTCAGATAGAGTCGCTGACCTGACTGCTGGTCCATATATCGACCAGCCCCGCAGACAACGTAAAGTACATGTAAAAAAATTTGTCTCTTTTCTTATGAANATTTGAGAGGGTATTTCTATGTAATTTTACGCGTTGAATATGAAAAAAATAATAGCAAAATTCTCGCAGACACCCTTGACCTTGAAAATCACCATTTGAAGGTCAAATTTTATTCCTACTATAAGTCAAGTTTTGAGACGGTTTTCGTATGTAGTTTGATGTGCTGAATACGTAAAAAATAATAAAAAAATTCCTGTTGATAATCCTGACCTTGAAAATTTCTATTTCAAGGTCAAATAGCATTTCTCGTATAAGCCGAGTTTTGAAAAGGCTGTCGTACGGATTTTGATGCGCTGAATACGTAAAAAGCAATACAAAAAATCTCGCAGGCACTCTTGTTATGCCAAACGTCGATTTAGAGGTCAAATTTTATTTCTACTACAAACGCAACAAGTTACTGCCGGGTCTCAAAAAATGTCAAAAAATATTCTGAATTCCGCTCTCAGCATGACCCAG
>NW_018021139.1:24437-33085 GCF_002006095.1 Pseudomyrmex gracilis
ATCTCTCGCGAGACATTATTTGACCAAAAATTGGAGTGTGCAGTAAAAGATCTGTAGACCAATAACTTTGCACATCGCCTTTCCGGACATGGCCCATTAGAATCGAAACGCCAAGAAAATTTTCCAGTTCTGTTTTTGTGACAGGAGACCAAGTTTTTATGTGGGAAGATTTAGTGATAGGAATTTGAGTTGCATAACGATTTGTCTCCTCTACAATTTTTTGGAGCAAAGAAGAATCACAAAAATAATTGAAATAGTCAATTGGTTTATTCCCTGAAAAAGAGATATCCGGATTTATTTTGGAACTACCTTCAAAATCTTTGATTGATGGGTAAAAATGCGCATCATCAAACAGTTGAGGTTCGTTATAATAAAAGTCTTTCAATTCGATTTCACCGATGTCTTNATTTTCTAATATTTCATTTTCTGGTTCGGACTCGCTACTACTCCAAGCTCCATTTTCAGCCATTTTATGGAAGATAAAAGTACGAGACACTGGTCGATCAATATTGAAGGAAAATGAAAATAGTAAAAATTATATACATAATATAAAAATCCTAGAAAATAATAAATATTGAATGGAAAGGAGCAATCTGCTACATATTATAAAATTACAAAAGTAAATGAGTAAAAAATTAATTCCTCTATAGAAAAAAACCGAGTGCCGGTCGTCTTGTAGATACTAACAATAAATCAATTTTTTCACATTCAAGTATTGAATGATATAACTTTGAATGAATGCCGCAGTATATTTTATGTAACCTTCAGATATAAGTGCAGCCCACTGCGTTTGTACTGGAAACTAAAATTTCACCTTAGGATATTTTTTTACNGTTTTTTTCACTTTAGCACGTCAATGACGTTTCAAAGTCATCTCCAACATTCGCTTATGCAAAAAATGAAATGTGACGTAGAGTGTAGCTTTTCAAGGTCAAGGATGCGTCAGTGATTTTTTTCGTATTCAGTTCATCAGTTTGCATAGGAAAACACTCTAAAATCTTCAATTCTACTAAAAATGAAATTTGACCTTGAAAATCAGTATTTTAAGGTCAAGAATGTTTTGAGAAATTTTAAAACTATTTGTTATGTATTCAGAACATCAAATTTGATCTAAAAACTTCAAATATTCTATGTCTCTAGAGTGGTCCATATATCGACCACTACNGCAGCTAAAAGGTTAAACTAATTTCTCGTTACATTAACTGTTCTATTTTGTTGTCATGTACACCGTATTCTTGAATGTTCCAGTTTCTTTTATTGTTTGAATTTTGGGGCAGGGACCCCAGTGCGGACTTCGGATCTCGCTCCAGTACCCTCTTAAACTAATTTCTCGTTACATTAACTGTTCTATTTTGTTGTCATGTACACCGTATTCTTGAATGTTCCAGTTTCTTTTATTGTTTAAATTTTGGATCACTCACTCAATTACATAAATGTTCAAACTCGAAGAAAATCTCATTCGCGTTTATTTTTTTGTGCGCCGGTGATTTTGTAANCGTCGCGTCTCCTCTTTTAGAGTGTAGTATCCGATCGCATCGATTGAGTAATATAATCTCAATATACTCATTTTTTTCACAATTACTTATTATATTGTTTTTTTTCTTCTGTTGCGTTTCTATAGCTGACTCTCTTAGTCTCTGTTCTTGATACAGAACCGTTTCTTCACGTCTTCCTTTCTGATCGCTAATCGTGATCATCCATATCGTTTATATACGCGAGTTGTTTTTCTCTTTTTATCTTTCTCCCTCTTTCTGTCTCTTTCATACTTAAACGATACGTTTGAAACAATAGACCTCAATGTACTGGCCACAGTCAGCTACAGTCTCCAGCTTTATGTACCAAGAGAGTGGCATTCACTTAGACACCGTTCAATTAAACACAGTGCAATTGGACACGGTGCAATTGGACACAGAAAGATGCGCACCGTTCAATTAGACACCGTTTACTTAGACACCGTTCAAATGCGCATCATTCACTTGGACACAGTTTATTTGCACACCGTTCACTTAGACACCGTTCAAATGCGCACCGTTTACTTACAAGAGGAACACCAGACATTGCCCTCTCCGATTTGGCTGAATTTTATATATATTGTAGGTTGACCCTCCCACTACATTGTCGTAACATAATAGGATGCACCTCTCAAGCATTTGCGAGAAAAACACATTTAAAGATTTTCGTGCAAAATTGTTACACAATAATGCAACGAGAAGACATTTATACTCGCGAGGATGCAATAAAATTACACTATTTGTTATTGCATCAATTAAGCGCTCCAATTTTTAAACCAATGCTTTTATATGCTTGGTATGCGTAAAAATTAATAGAAGAAAGGCCCATATTTCTTAATATAAATGAAATTTGTTTCTGAACTGCCGTTTCATCAACTGTGCGTTTGTAAAAATGGAGGTTTTATTCAATGTTCTTCTTGCAGATTAATATTATGTTTTACGTGTTTTTATTATAATTATCATCCCAAAATATGTAATTTGTCCGAAAATGAATCTAAAGACGAGTAATTTTTGTTTTAAATGTAATAAAAAAATTACATGTTTGTATATTGCATTTGAATTTGTTTTCTTTTTTATTTATACTTTATAAACTTTTTCTTGCATAACATATCAACTTTTTTTATTGTATAGCACATTAACTTCTAGTCTAAATTTAAATTCCACAACATGTAAAGCACTGTAAATAAATACATGTCATAAGTTTGAAATATTATTAATTTTATAATAAAACCATTAATTTTTTACATGAAATATTAAACAATACATATACCAATACGCTCCCATAATACGCTACAATACAAATGTAAAAAAAAAATTTTCAAACAAATGAGACTTGATCCAGCATAATGCAGAGTGGTAGTCAAATGCCTTACCCACTAAGCCACGCTGCTTAGCTGCCAAACTGTCCAAACTTAACAGTATATTAAGCGCACAAAAATCTGTAAATGCGTTTTTCTCGCAAATGCTTGAGAGGTGCATCCTACTATTTTACGACAATGTAATAGGAGAGTCAATCTACAATATATATAAAATTCAGCCAAATCGAAGGGGGCAATGTCTGGTGTTCCCCTTGTTAGACACTGTAAAAAATGCGCACCGTTCAGTTGCACACTGTTCATTTGCGCACTGTTTATTTGCACACTGTGCAGAAGAACACCGCTTATTTAGTAACTGTGCAGTTGTACACCGTACTGCGCAGGCGCACCCGAAGGTCTCGGCGCAAGACGCGCAGACTTAGCGAGGGACCAACGAGGAGAGGGGGGCGAGGAGAAGGGGCGGAGCCCCTCCTCCTGTGAGGGGCACAGCCCTCTCTCTGCCTATATGCTTACTACACAGTGTAAAAGACTGGGTTTCTGCACTGAGCATCCTTGTGTCCAACTGAACGGTGCGCATTTGAACGGTGTCTAAGTCAACGGTGTCTAATTGAACGGTGCGCATCTTTCTGTGTCCAATTGCACTGTGTCTAATTGAATAGTGTCCAAGTGCACCGTTCCCGTACCAAGAGCCATCTGGAGAGCAATTCATCGTTTACGTCTGATGCTTGGGCCTGCCAACTGTCCTAGTCCGCGGCCCAGTCGACCAATCAGTGCTCTTTCTTAGACTGTCTAAGAGCCACCCATTTGTCCCGACTTGCGACTAGGTTCTACCACTCTTGAAAGCGCCTGTACCTGCCCTCTAATGCCATCACAACGCAATCTCGATAGTTGATAGACAAAGCGTCTATAATGTTTATTATTATATAAAACTTTTGTATCAATTTTTTTTGTTATATATCGAGAAAAATTTATAATTATATGAGATTTCATATATGTGATATCATGATGCGCCGAATTTTGCATCTGATCAAATGTGGTCAAAGATTCAAGTTGATCTGATCGGACCTGATATTTGAAAAATTCGACGCGATATGATTTTATTTATATATAATTTTATATAAAAATTTACAAGTACATGTGTTTCTATATTTTTTTGAGATAATTATCTTTAGTCTTTGTTCGAATCTAACGTTAACTACAGTCAAAAAGGTTACGACTAAGTCAACGACTAACAATGATAAACATAATAATGAGAACACACAAATCTCAGAAAGTAAAATAAACGTAAATACAAAAGGTCTATATATTAAACGAATAAATAAAAACAATCTATAAATTAAACGAGTAACTAAAAAAGAATCTATAGGAGTAACGATATTTTTAGTAATAAAAAAACCTAAACTCAAAACATAAAAGACACATATATCTTTTTTACAACGTTCTTTTATGTTTCACCTTAAAAAAATTATACTTTTTATTTTCTCACTCTTTTCGTGAATGTTATTTATGTACTGTTGTTTTTTCAACGTTTGACAATTTTTTCTTCAATATTTGTTTATTGCAATTTCTGTTTTTCTCTTATTATATCCAAATGTTACCGTAATATGTACTCGCTGTAGATAATATGATATTATAATACGTTGATTAAATGTTAAAAGTATAATTTTTATATATTAGACTTATAATTTTAGTAGAAAATTAGAATACAATAAAAATTGTTATTGATAATACTTTGAGTACTTATTATGTCAGACTTATACACGTGTCTGATAAACATTTTAGTTCAATAATTGAGATGCAGCCGCGCCAAGTTATTTTGCATTACATATTTTTAAATAAAAAACCTTTTTGTATTAAAAGAATTTTTTGTCTAAAATTAATTTTTAATTTATTAACTTATATTTTTTTACTTTATAAAGTTAAGCACATATTTCGGAGTTATCTTGTGCCAAGTTTTAAAGCAGTTGATTACAAAAATATATATTTCAGAAGTGTTGACGGTGCAAAAAGAATTTGTTTATCCGTTTTCTAAATACAATATGTGTTGTGCGTGTACTTGGCGCCTGTTCTTACTTTTTTTTAAAAAAGTAACTTTTTCGAGATATCACACATTTTGTATTTTGTAGTATTCATTACTCTTATAAAACAAGTTTTATAGAGAAAAAGTTTTTATAGAGAAAAAAGTTTTTGTAGTGTTATATCAAAGTTTTAATTTATTAATTTAAAAAAAAATTTTTTCTTTATAAAGTTACAATATATAGTGTGTAGCTATTTTGTGCCAAGTATCACAACAGTTTATTAAAAAAAGTTATTTTAGAGATATAATTTTCCGGCGCAAAACAACTACGCCGGGATAAACTGTCCCGCGCTCACCACGGTCGGAGATATTACCAGAGTTTGATATTTCTAATATTTGTTTATTTCGCTTTTTGAATTAATTTTCTACTTTATAAATGTAAAGTATACACTTTATAGTTATTTTGTGCCAAGGTCAAAACAATGTATTAAAAACTCTTATATTGGAAGTGATGTCTGCGCAAAAAAAAATTGTTTTATCCGTTTTCTGAATTAATTTTTTATCATAAATTAGAAGTTTATAGTTTGTACTTATTTCTTGCCAATTTTCAAACCAGTTTATTAAAAAAAAGTTATATCGGAGATGTTTCCAGCGCGAAACCACCACGTTGCAATAGTACTATTTACTGCAAAAAACTAGGCGCGGTTGCATCAAAGCTCACAGACGGACGTATCTTACGTGCGCGTACAAAATATCAAGAGGCACGATATTGCCTCGCGCCAAGGTCACGCGCAACAAAGTAGCTCTTGAACTGCGCGAGCACACTGTGCCTCTTATAAGCAAAATTCATGCAATTGAGAAGTGGGGAAATTTTCTCGGGNCAATATTTCAAGAACGACTGAACTGATCAATTTNGTTTTCCTCTCAATCGCTTCAGAACAAAACAGTAAACAAAAAAGTGTCGGTGCGTTTGGTTGTTTGTGCTTTTGATTTGGATATATGCAATGATAAAATTTTGAAGTGAATCAAAGTGAAAAGTTCTCGTTCAGAAACATCATTCATTATCGTCGTCGTAGGACTAAATTGTGTGCATGATCGTACGCCTGTTACCAAATGTCATACATATGCGAGCGGGTTTGAAGAAGAAAAANAAAGACAGAAAGTGTGAGTAAGAGAGAGAAAGAAAGAATCAAGAGGCACGGTAGTAGTCCGCGTTATTCACGCCGGCAACACCTCCGATATAACTTTTTTTATTAAACTTTTTTGAAACTTGGCACGTAATACATACAAACATATACTTTAAACAAAGACNCTAAAAATTGTCTATTTTAGGATAATCAAATTTTAAACCAAATAATGTACAAATAATAGCTTATGATNAAGCAGTGATCGCAGAAAAATTTTAGATTGAGCTTACTTGTTTCAAAAATATGCTAGATCAAAGTAAGTTGAATGAGAAATTAGTATCGTTATCATGAGATACGTCATAAATAAATCAAAACTGTCTATCGGAACTCACTGATTTTGATGAGACAACTTTGCACACTTGTAAAAATGTGACAAATAATCGACATATATTTGTTTTCTATGAAAAGTGCAATCTAAAGTGTGACAACTTCTCAGATGTAAAAGTAGATTTTCACAGTTTAATTAGAACCATATACATCAATAAGTTCCGATAGACAGGTTTGATTTCCTTGTGACATATGTCACGATACCGATACTATTTTTTCACTCAACTTAATAATTTTGACCTCGCGTATCTCCGAAACAAAAAAGTAGGCTTAATCTAAAATTTTTCTGCGCGATTAATATCTCATCATAAGCTATTATTTAGCACATTATTTGGTTCAAACTTTGAAGACCCCAAAATGGTCACAAGGACTCCGCACAAAATGATAAGGTTTTGGACCACTGTGAAATTGGCTGAAACTGAAATATGTTGTAGTNCTTAATCTCCTGAATAAAAGTCTCNATGGGCGCGTAACCTGAAAATGGCCANTTTTTGAGATACGGTGCGTCACCTACCGCTAAATAATCACTTACAGAAGTAGCAAGTAAACCGTATGGATTCTTTGTTCATTACTTATATATATACAGGGTGTTCCCCGTACGAAATNAATATTTGNAAACGATTACAAGTCGTAGATATACCNAAGACATTCTATTCGACTATTATACCAGAGTCAGATCCGCGATACGAAGCATGTGTCACTAAATCTTGGTTCAAACCGCAATCATAAAATATCAAGTCATTTATTTATGTAATATTCCGGAATCGGATCCTTGCTACAATAAGCATATTTTAAAGCGCCGACAAACGTTGTATCCGCTATCTTCACTATAGTTTTCTGTTATTATTAATGCGTCGCAATCATGTAAACAACAATATATTCTTCTATTAAGTGTGTAAGTTAAACACAATCTCTTGATTTTCTTTAACAATTTAACCTGAGCAAATGCAGACTNTTACTTGGTAGTATCCGCGTTTTAAACAAACAAATTATAACGTAACAAATGCTCTCAGTTCGTAATACTAGTACAATCTTTTCTGAGTTGCGGTTACTGTGACAGAAACGTGTTATAATTCCCAAGAAACACTAAAGCGCTCTCCAACCGTGAAGCGTCCCGAAACGGTCATCAGCTCTTGTTAATCCGTAGTCGTAACAATGGTAAAATGATGGTACTGGAAATAGTACCGACTATGAATAACAAGTTATTAACGGTACCTGTTACCGGCATGAGTTATACCACCGAATATTTATTTCACGGCCTAAGGCCTTTTTCTTTGTTCACGGTTCTATTCTGACTCTATGGGTGCTTTCCAACTACGTACACAGGCGACACTGTGTAACACTGTGTACACTTCGGTGCTTTCCAACTACGACACAAGTCGACACAAGTGTACACATCTAAAATGCTGTGTTCAACTGTGTCACTTCATAGATACCAACTTTTTTCCGGTATTTTTTTATGGAATGGTATTNTTGCTTGTAGACTGTTTTTTGTATGTTTTCAAATTATATTTGAAAAGTAGTAAATCATGAAAGGTATGTTGTGACCGGAGATGCACTCGGGTGCAGCTCGGCCTGTTCTTTTTGTTAAGGTTTTTATCACGGTCGCCAGTCGGTTTTGACTTCTATCCCCGACAAGTTTAAATGTTAATTACTTACTTTTGTCACTTGTTTTGTCACGTTGTTCACACACTATTTTCAAACGTTCGATTCAGCCGCTCGCGCTTGTCTGGCTTATCACCCAAAATTTGCCTTCGGTAATTCGGTTATAAGGGCCTCGTCTTCATGCTACTTACCGACTTCGCTATACTCACCTTTGATTGGCTCGATACGGTATACCTATTTGGCATGGCGAATCCCTTTCCGTTACCGACTTGCTTCTTGGAATGTGACTAATTGCTTTCGTGCGATGTTTCCTCGTAAGTTTGCTATTGGCTATTCCGAGCCAGCCGAATTGCGATCGAGATGGAGCTGCTTGTTCAACCAATCCGGTTGCAACACTCCGTGCGTTGGCGGGAGTCAGGTGTAAATGTTTAATAAATGCTCACCGCTCAGATGATTTTTTAAATTTATTTAAATTCACACAAGTCCCGTTATTTACACTATATTACAATCGACCACTTATCTCGACGGATCGCCTATCTAGCTTACACTTGGAAACGCGTTTCTTAATATCTTAGTTTGATGCGAGTTGTGACTATTCACCACGTTGAACAAAATATAAGTATAATAAAATAAATTCCGATCAGCCCGATTATGCGTTTAAATTTTGATCCGCGGGTACTCTGGC